>NC_059103.1:71920585-72073085 GCF_020740685.1 Jaculus jaculus | reverse complement strand
ATTTTATAGTTTCTTTTATGCACATGTGCTCAGATGGTAAAGATGCAGATGTTGATATATTGTTCATATTCCTCCCAAGAGAGCATGTAACTGGATTGGATTGGGGCACACTCCAGCTCTAAGCCACCTGTCTGTCCTCAAAGGTGAAGAGCTCTACATGCCCATACTACAGTCTGCCAAAGCACTAAAGGACTATACTTCACTCCAGTGGAGGTATTGTTGATGGACATACTCCCTGAAAACATGTTGGGGACTCTTGGTCCCACATTTCATATTGAATTTCTTCACTTTTACTTTTTTCCAATTTCCCTGAGTTTTGATAAGTATAAGACATCTTACACCCTCAATTCTACCTTAGCATTTGCTCCTAGGGAAACAATTATGCAAAAATGTAGCAAAATAATAATAACAGAAGTAATGAATTAAAACTGAAGAGTAAGCAAACATATTAAAATTAATAATAATACTTAAGGAGCTATAGAACCAAAATCAAGACCACTGGGAGCATATTATGCAGATTATCATATTTGGCATACTTATCATGTCTATGTCAAGAAAGTTTTAGTGAATGTCACAGTAGACTCAAGATGTACGCTTTTGGATACCATCCCAAAAAATGCCAATTTAAGAAAAAAATAAAATATTAAATCCTATGAAAAAGGTACACTTGAGACTTTCGGGGTGAAACCTTAAAAACAATGGCTGAGTGGACAGGATAAATAATTCCAGTCAAAAAACGTTCACATGCACATATATTCCATATTTTAATGATTAGGTAGGAAATACATTTAATTTTTGTGTGTATGTACACACACATAAATGCAGGTACCACATATGCTAAAATAAGTATTAAACATACATATATTATGCATCTTTTTATACACATATTCATAAGCACACATATGCATCCTGGCATACTGGGAATCCAGAAGACTATTACTTCCCTGAGTCAAATCACAATGGAAGAAAGAACACACAGAAAACAGTGAAACAAAAGTTGGCACATCAGAAATAAGCACAAGATGTTATGGCAAAAATTAGAAGTAACAGTTGCAAATGAATAAGTACTCGATAAAAATGTTCTTGAGATATCTTGGTTAAAACTAGAATCTGATAATGTACACACTGGTACTGGACTATGGTATGGTGGAAATGACTTCATCTGCCACCTAAAGACCAACTTGTAAGGAAAAGAAAAGTATAAGTAACAGAGAAACATTAGTAAATATATAGGAGACTTTAGTACATTTTTATCTTGAAGAGAAAGACTTGAAAGAGGAGGGGTAACACACACAGCAGCAATAAAGAGGATAATACTACCAAAGAATAAAAAAGAGTAAGTACTACTTTTTAAAATAAATTTTCTTTACATATTTGGAGAAAAAGGTCATTTTTAAATTATCATATATACTTCACCAAATGTAGAGTGGAAGTAGAAATTTAAGTTTATCCAGGCTGGACTTTAAGGGGACAGATGATTAAATAAAATCATAATTTGATAATTAGGAATAACCTTACTTCTGGTGAAAAAAGAGTTAAAGATTGAAAAAATGGTTAATGCTGTTTATGTTTCTAAGGTTAGTTGGTTTTTGGACTAGTAAGAATGAAACTAAAGAAAGTTAAATCTTATTCCTAATTTTCTCTTCATTGTTCATACTGAACCTCAAAAGGAATTATGAGAAAAACTACAGGACTACTCATTTCATTACATTTTAACCACAAGCTTTGCTAAGTAAAAAAAAAAAAAAAAAAAGTTATATGGCTTTAGTGTCACTTTTGTGGGTAGATTAGAGGCTATATAGAACATGTTCAATGAAGCCCAAAGCCATGGTCCTATAGGTAACAGAATTGCTTGGTCAGATTTTGTAACTGAAAAACATATTAGTCTTCAAGTTGAAATTGATACATTTTGTAAAAAATTCTATAGCAAGTATCCCAGTTAATTGAAACTAAACCAAAGAATATATAGTTATTTGCAAATGATAATCAGCTATCAGCATTCATTTTCTTATTAAGACTCAGCTGGAATTAAATGAGTATCATTTCTATGCATACCGTCTTCACAGCAATTTTGTTAGGTATGATGAAATTCTTAACTCTCAGCCAGTGAGAGATGTGAATGGACATACTGAAGAAAGTCTGGAGCAAAATAGGATCAAGTGCCAGCAGGACCAACACAAAATACTGCACCTCCATGTGAGTATCTTGGACCCCTTTTCTGGACTCATGAATTTCCTGGGTTCCAAAAGTCTTGAGGAGCTTCACTTGTCCAGATCCATTGTAGTACATGTTGTCCCTTCTTTCTTGGTCCAGATCCACTCTAATATTGCTGCTTTTTGTAAACTGGATGTCCCATGGTTCTGGCATCTCCAATATCCTGGAACTCCCATTGTAACTTAAAACTTTCTGGGTGTCCTGGCAGACATTCCAAATGTAACTGACCATAACAACTTAAGTAAGGAAAAAAAAAATGTTTTGGCTTATTTTTCTATATGGTGGAGCCCATCTTGGAAGGGAAGGTTAAATAGAATGAGGTGGTCATATTCAGTCCAACAGTGAGGAAGCAGGGCAAAGAGATGAATTCTGAATGCTTGCTTAGTTTTCTCCTTTTATACAGTTCAGAAACCCAAGCCATGTGATGGTACCAGGGATAATGAGGGACTTCCCAATTCAACCAATCTAATCTTGAAAATCTCTGAACATTGCCACAGATGTGCATCCGTGGTGGTTTTAAATCCTGTCAACTATAGATAGCTATCACATAGAAACTGCTATCAATCACTGGGCCTTATTATTTTCTGGAAAGGTGGTGTAAGATGCCAAGATCCCTTCAAACTTGCATTGCTTCCCTGCTTGTAAAATTAGTAAAGCATGGATGACATTGTCTCATTTTGTTTCCAGCTTTGATGAAGCCACCCTTGGACCAACAAGAAACCTCTCTATTAAAATGCTATGGAGCAAAAATACTCCTTCTGTGGAATTTTTTTTTTAAAGGTGGTCTATCTATTTTTAATTGTTTTTAAATTTTTTAAATTTTTATTAGCATTTTCCATGATTATAAAAAAATATCCCATGGTAATTCCCTCCCTCCCCCCACCGCACTTTCCCCTTTGAAATTCCATTCTCCATCATAATACCTCTACATCTCAATCATTGTACTTACATATATACAATATGAATTTCATTTTATGCCTCCTCCTTTTAAATGGACTTTAACTTGAACAAGTTACATCCTTTATTGGGTGGTCATATTTTTGATTGCTCCAGTGCAAAACAGTAGAGTTCTCACTACTGGTGATAATCTCTTTAATAATTACTCCCCGGAACTTTTGTGGGTAAAATGTTAAATTTACTCACATCTTTTTCTTTGTTAAACTTTCTTCAAATTCAAAGACTCAAGCAACTGGGTACATGAATGCAGCAACCATCCCCACGGTGATTTACAAACCAGTGTAATGATCCATACTCCTGGCATTGATGTTGGACTGCTCCTCTTTCCAGAAGTGAGGGGGTCAATGCCATACATAAGCACTTTATAAGAAGTTACAGAAGTTAACCAATGAAATACTCTGGAGGACAGTAAAAATACAAGTCTGGTTTTATAGACCCCCCCAAGAGTTAACTTCTTTTTCTCTAATGATATATAGAGACAAAATTTCTTTGCTAATTGTTGCAGTCAGGTTCGCACTGATGGTAGAAATCACCCAACCAAGAGTAGGTTGTGGGAAAAAGAGGTGTATTTTGGCTTACAGGCTTGAGGGGAAGCTCCACAATGACAGGGGAAGCATGGACAGAGGGTGGACATCACCGCAGCACACATGAGATGGATAACAGGAAAAGCAGAGTGTACCAAAGACTGGCATGGGGAATCTGGCTATAATGTCCATAAGCCTGCCCACACTCAATCATAGAGACATTAATTCCCAAATCTCTATCTGCTGGGAACCTAGCATTCAGAACACCTAAGTTTATGGGGGACACCTGAATCAAACCACCACATTCTGCCCTGAGCCCACATAAACTGATAACCATACATGGAATTAAAGGCAATGCATTCATCCAACTTTAGAATTCTCCATAATTTTTATCAGTTCCAATTGTGTTCATATATTCCCATAGTCAAGATCTTTTCACTGAGCCATAATGCCAAAAATTACCTAAAAAACCATAATAGCACAGAATAAACATTCACATTTCAAAAGATGGCATTGGGCATAGCAAAGAAATACTCAAACAATACATGACTTAAACAGGGCAAACACCAAACTCCAAATTCCAAATTCCCAGTTCCAAATTCCGCCGTTCCAGCTGGGCTACTCACAGTCCTGGAAAACTTCATCCTGGGCCAGAAACTCTCCTTGGTAGCCATCTCATGGTCCTATCAGCACTGGGTCTCCACTGCGACCCACAGTTCATCCTCATGGTTCCATGGAGTCTCCATTCAGGCAACCAACATACTTGCTTCACAATGTCCATGGCCATTTCTAAAACACAAGACCATGCTGCAAACTTAATTACTCTCTTTCCTGCATTTCTTATACTCCATAATAACAGGCAGGGTGCCAATTTGTTAATCCATGGGCAATAAAGCAGACATTGAAGAACAGGACACTCCTTGAGCACTCAGGCACCTTCAAAAAAATTTACATTTTTCCTGTTGCCCCAGTGCAGGTCAGCTGGCCCACTCTCAAAAATTATAATCTCTCAATTGCAGCTGAACAGGCAGCAGTTCACCCAAAGATTTCATTTTTTCTGAGTCATATCCCTCTGTTTACACCAGTTCACGTCTATGCATAGCATCCATGCACAACTTCTCAGGACCCAGGCATAATAGCAAGCTTCTCATACAAACCACTAGCCCAGTCCAAGCAAAGCTCTTTCTCACCTTCATAAGACAAACTTCATAGTCCATAGTTCTTATGCATTCAGGTATTTCAACTCTGACCAGAATAGTCCATCAAGCAGTACTTACAGCACTGCCAGACCTCTCTTAGGCCAAGGTTTCAAGACCTTCCACATTCCTTGAAAATCAGTTCCAAAGGCCACCACATTCTGCCCAGTCAAGTGTCTAGCAGCAATCCCATTCCTTGGTACCACTTTACTATTGCAGTCACGTTCACAATGCTGATAGATATCACCCAACCATGAACATCTTGTGGGAAAAAAAGAGGTTTATTTTGGCTTACAGGCTTGATGGGGAAGCTCCATGATGGCGTGCAAAAATGATAACATGAGCAGAGGGTGGACATCACGTCCTGGCCCACATAAGGTGGACAATAGCAACAGGAGAGTGTGCCAAACACTGGCATGGGGAAACTGGCTACAACACCCATAAGCCTGCCCCCAACAAATCACTCCATCCACTGGGACCCTAGCATTCAGAACACATAAGTTTATGGGGAACACCTGAATCAAACCACCACATGAATGTAATTGTGTCATGTAAGTTCATGATAATTGTTTTCATGTACTTTTTGTCATTCTTTCATTCTAATAAAAAAAGTCATTCTAATAAAAAAGAACAAAGCACATTATCCCACGAAGAGCAAAACAAAACAAACAAACAAAAAAGATAAGCAGAAAAAGTGGCCATTTCCGTTAACATTTTTTTTTTTTGTTTTTCTTTTTATTTATTTATTTGAGAGGGACAGACACAGAAAGAAAGACAGATAGAGGGAAAGAGAGAGAATGGGCGCACTAGGGCTTCCAGCCTCTGCAAACAAACTCCAGACATGTGCGCCCCCTTGTGCATCTGGCTAACGTGGGACCTGGGGAATCGAGCCTCGAACTGGGGTCCTTAGGCTTCACAGGCAAGCGCTTAACCGCTAAGCCATCTCTGCAGTCCCCGTTAACATAACTTGGTATACTAAAATAACTATTCTTGGTATGTGTACAATTTGTTTTGTGCATATGCACATAGATATATACATTTTAGGATGATTTTCCACTGCTACTGACTTGAAAATCAGATTTTTTTCAAGGTTATTATCTTGGAATATCTTATCTAAAATATAAATTTTAAAAATTGGGTCTTCTCCAAACCTACGTAGCCTGCATCAAACTATACAAAGGCATCTTCAGGATTACAAATGTTTCTTCTGTGACTCAGACAAATAGACTGTCCTGCCTTATGCTGGCTTGCAGTACTAAACTCTACCATTAACTTATATCTTCTGTCTATCCCAGATTAGTCAGCTACTGTTTGCCTTTACATAAAAGATCAAAATATTATCCTCACTAATTCGGTTTGCCTGATAGTTATTAATTTATATTAGTCCAATGTCTCCTTGATATGTTTTATTAAAAGGACAAATCTCAGAACAGAACAGTAAGGTATATTTGGGAGCTCTAGAGAGAGTCCAGCCCTAAAATGTAAAAACAATTTAGAGTTCTGACTGCTTGTATTTGTTAATATTGGTGATGCTCGTTGTTTGATGGTATCTCTTTGCTTAGATTTATAGAAGTAAGCCAGATCCTCCTGTCATTGGTGATGCTTCCTTAAAATTTATAACACAAAGTGATCCACATTCCTATGGGAAATTGTGCCTCCACCCATCAACCAAGTTATATAAACTCATTACACCAGAGTCAATAAGACAATGTCCTCAGCTGACTGAACAGCTAACAGGTCACCAGGGTCCTAGAGGGCCCTGCCAAGGTCAAGCTCTGGAGGAAACCTACTCCAGTCCCCATCCTGAAAACTAACTGGTCCACACAGGACAGAAGTCTGGAGAATTCAATATTATGTGTCCCCCCCAAAAAATAGATACAATATCCACAAGTCCTACTGATTAAAAAAATATTATCTGTTTCCTATAACAGCATGTACCCTAATAAAATCTATAAGTCAGAGAGAATCAGACACTTGGTAAGAATCCCAACTTCTTCCATTTACTGGATCAATTAGCTCATTTGAAAACCTTGTTGGATCCATAAAGAAACTTTGGCTCTAAGGGACTTTTATGGTTTTCACCCCCAAACAGATACAATTCCTTAATGTTTCCTTGTATTATACCCTTGTCCGTACCTAGGGTTATCTGTTTCTTTTTGAGGAATGTGGCATAACCCCTTCCTCTATCGGCAGGAATGTCCTATGTTCTCCTCCTCACTATATGATTAATCACAATCACTCCCACTGGCTAATCATGTACCGAAAAGGACCTTCTGTCTCTCTTTATTTTGCTTTACATTGTTGTAATAATAACTCTTTTGTGTTGTCATATTTTTGAGGACAATAATCATGAACCAGTTCCTGCTCCTGATTATTAAATACAAAATTTAATGGCTACATAATCACTGTTCCCAATGACAACTGACATGTGCTTGACCCTCAAGGTAATGCTTACCTAAAATTCCAAAGGTCTTATTCCTCCCCAGACTATGTGTCTGTCCTTTATGTGGACTACATGGAGACTCTGGTTAGCTCCTTTCATGGAGTTAATAATTATAGTTATGCTAATATAATAATTGTAATTACACTAATATAATAATTATTCTGGGTCTTATGTTAAAACCCTATGTTCTAAATGCTCTGTCCAGGTTCATGTAATTTAGTGTGAAAACATTAAAATACAGATGATATGTCAGGAGTACCACTCATTACATACAAAATCATAAGGTCATAAGGTATTATGATGATAAAAAGGAGGGAACGTGGTAGGAAAAAAAGCTAAAAGTTGAACTGATTCACTGAGTTACTGTAAGAGTTAGTTGGTGAGGAGCTAAACTTATCTTTTTCTGTAAATGGAAAATCCCCATAGACAGAACTGCACAGAAAGATCCCAGAAGGATTATTAAAAAGGAAAGACAGTTTAGGCTAAAACAAAGTAAAATAGAGTTCATAGTTAGGATGGCCTGACTACAGATACAACTGATGCGCAAATTACCACATCTTCTTTGTTCACTTACCTTTCCCCTCATCTATAAAAACTATGAAATAAATCTCAGCTAGGGGTCAGAATCTCTTTAAAGAGCTATCTCTAGCTGTTTGGCCCCTGAGTAAATAAACTACTCTCCTTTCACTCATGGTGTCATTGGAATTTTCTTTCCAGAGAATTTATGCCACACTTGATGCTTAATTAGCCAATAAGAACCCAGACAACGCTGGTTGATTTGGAAATTTGGCTTTTGTGGTTTCTAACAACAGAAATTAAATAAAGACAATCCTAAAGGCCTAGGGAAAATTGTTGTATATTACAGACACAACAACCCAAAGTGATAAGCTTAGCTCTGGGGATAATATATTTCCCAGACAATAACAACCTGTTACCTCAGAGAAATTTCAGTCTGAAGAAAGAAGATTCTAAAGGGGTGAAGCTTGTCACAGCTGTATGAAGGCAGGGCACTGGAAAAAAAAAAAAGTGCTCTCACTGGGTCCTAGGAAACAATGCTTCATCTCCTCTACAAAGAGGAAAGTCAATATATTCAGATATCTGAAGGAAAGATGGGTTCCTTTTAAAGACCAGTGCTATACCAGGTTCCTCATTCAAATAAACTACAGATATCTTAGAGAACTGGAAATGTGACAAGTAAAAGATAACATTTTTACTTTACTTTCTAATTATGAGGTATTACTTTTTTGTGGAAACACTAACCCAAAACTCCATACTATTGAGAATATACCACTCATTAACATGGAAGATGTTATATACGATGTATGATCATCCTCCTTAACTCCTCTACCACACACACACACGCACGCACACATGCACACACATATGTATGGGGGACAGAGAGGGAGAGAGAGAGAAAAAAAAAAGAACAACTAATCTTCACTAGTAGAACAATAGGAAATGTATCATTGAAAGTTCGGCCTTGAATTTTCTCTTTAATTCATGTGATGATGGCTGTCTAGCCTGCCTTAACTCCTCTGCCATGATGGATTCCACCCTCTGGATCTGGCAAACCAAAATAAACTTTTTATTTCCCTAAGGTGCTTCTGATCAGGTTCACAATAATTGGAATGCAGTGATATACCATCTGTGTTTACTTACAGTCAAAATAATATGTATCTTCTAGTTTTGGGACTCCTCACAGATTCCTAAAGCTATTTGTGACTAGCCAGACAAAAAATTTCTTTCTTACATTAACGTCCAGAATACTGGTATAATCTTGTTATAAGCTACACCCTTTGAATAATATTTTTAATTTTTTTTAAAAAGTTGTCTTGGCAACTTTTAGACATGAAACTTGAAAGCCAGCAAAATCAAATATAGAGTGTAAAGACATCTAAGCTTGACTCTCCAAGGAGAAGCCCATTATCACGCTTGAACATGTCTACTCCTCACAGGTTCCTAAAGCCATTTGTGACTAACCAGATATAGATACATCAACTTCCACAATACCTGTATAATCTTGTTATAAGCTACACCCTTTGAATAATATTTTTAATTTTATAAAAAGGTGTCTAAGCAACTTTTAGACATGAAACTTGAAAGCCAGCAAAATCCAATATAGAATGTAAAGGCATCTAAGCTTGACTCTCCAAGGAGAAGCCCATTATCACTGTTGAGCATGACTTATTCTTTTCCATATCTCTCTTCCTGTTATAACTCTTGTGTATACATAAATATTAAAAATATCTTGTATACTCCAACTTAAGGCCATACTGGCTTGTCTTGCCATTATTTGCTATGTCTAAGCCAAAAACTTATATACATAAAAACTTATATATATATATATGTATGTATATTTATATATTTTTTTGCTTGTATGCATATCTCTAAAAGGAAAAGTAACATTACACTATGCACTGTTGCTGGTAACCACCAGAGATGTGCCTCTGACACCACTCATTAAACAACTTGCCTTTTGTGATTTCAAATTAATTTGAAATGAGAGAACTGAGAACCCTGTTGAGGTGGTTCTCTGCTTAATAACCACTGCCTAGGGAAATATTTCCTAAGACTGGCCTGGGAGGCACACAGGTGGATTCAGCTATGGCCCAAGGGGCAGACTAGATCTTGAGGTGGCATCACAACTTGACAGTGTCATCCATGTGGTAATAGTTCTTAGGCATAAATGATGCCGGTGTCTGTGTTGGTGGGGGACGTGGAAGCTTTGCTAAAGTTCCAGATGCAAGCATTACTCTTGCGTTTTTATTGTTTCTTGATACCATTGGTTGACATAACATGTTTCTTTAGACCTATATATTCATTTAACCTTACAAAATGCATGTCTTCTGGGTCATGACAGTTACAAATTAAAATAGTAATGTAAAGATTCCAGCTAATTCCTATTCCAGGAATCCAAAGCCTCCTCTGTGACTGCTGAAGTGCAGTGAGCATGCTGAGCTCCCTCTTAGAGACGACACTATTAGCAGCAATGTTGGAAGTTGTAGAGACAGCTCATTATCCACCGTTAGCTCCCCAAACAGACTTTTTTGGGGAATAATGTTTGGAGTGAAGAGGAAAATGTGGGAGGAAAGAGGTGAAAGAGGAGAGTAAGACCAAGTTTAACATATAAGGTTGCCAGTTTGTGGAAAAATTGCTAACTTCTCCCCTCTAGGGCTTCTTCTTTTTTTTTTTTTTTTTTTCTGAGGTAGGATCTCACTGTATCCCAGGCTGACCTGGAATTCACTCTGTAGTCTCAGGGTGGCCTCGAACTCACAGCACTCCTCCTACCTCTGCCTCCTGAGTGCTGGGATTAAAGGCGTGAACCACCGTGCCCAGAAACCTCTAGAGTTTCTTATAAAGGACACAACATACATTAGGAAGAGTCTGAAATCTCCAAATGCATGAGAAGCTGGAAAGTATGTTATTAAACTATAAGGGTCAAGACTTTTGTGTCCTATGGGCTTCTCAGTTTCTTAGATTTCCTGGTTCTTTGGTCAACTTCCTTTCCTAGAAGTACTTCTTTTCCTTTGGTAAGCTGTCTGTTTTCTACCACTGCTCACGTGTCCCTGTTCAAGCTGTTTGTTCTGGCATAGAATAACAGCAAAGCTCCTCCAGCATGGCTCCACACCCCAAATTGCCATCGGTTTGGGGCCACACATTCAGGACACAGGAGTTTATTGGGTACATTTGACTCTTAACAATAATATTCTATCCCTGGATCCATACTCTTTCTTACCTCTATTGTGGGGAGCAGTCAAATTTCTTTCTGGTAGTCTGGATTAATCACTTCTGTTATTGCTGTAACTCCTTTCTTAGCCTATTGACTCAATGGCATCAGGAATTCAAAGTGGCCAGGGGGAAACTTCGCTTCCAGTTCAATTGAAGGTCTCTCTCTCTCTCTCTCTCTCTCTCTCTCTCTCTCTCTCTCTCTCTCTCTCTCTCTTCCTCCTAGAATAAACACCACACTAGGCAAGCAGAGCATAAGTATGTGTGAATAGGAAGCAAAAATTTGACTAGTGAGTCACTTGGGATGATAGTAAGCAGGACTATTTACATTTCTACCCCTTGATTCCTAGATTTGTGAATCCTGGTGTTGTAGTTAACTTGCTGTTACTGGCAGAAAACAACTGATGAAAACACACCATGTAGGAGGAGAGGGCATAGTTTGGCTTACAATCTTGAGAGGAAAATCCATGAAATCAAGTGAAAACATGGCATAAGCCAAGACTGGACATCACCTGCTGGCCAACATCAGGTGGACAACAGCAGCAGGAGTGTATGCTGGCTTTCACACCCATAGCCCTCCCCCCAAAACACACTTTCAACAAGGTTCCAACCTCAATTTCCCTTTCAACCCTCCTTGACCCCTCCTTCTGTTCTCCATGATTACAACCTTCCATAGCCTGAACAACATTACAAATCTGTGAAATCTAACAGTATGCTCAATTGTATCTCCCAGATACTTCTTCTTAAAGTAAATACTAATCCTCACACCAACCCACTTTACACTGCTCCCATTTCTAAGTATCCCAAACTCTAGCTTACTTCTACCTGTCTTGCTTATTTCTCCTCTCGAAATTATTAAAATTGTTAATTTTATTAAAATTATTAAAATTGTTAATTTAATACTAAGAAATTTACATAGCAGGCATATCCAACAGTTTGGGTAACTCCTGCCATTACTCTTGGGGGTAATACAGAAGCAATATATAACACCTTGATACATACACACACACACACACACACACACACACACATATATATGTACACTCTATAGATATACCTTCTGATTTATGCATCTAAGAATATAGCAGATAACTAAAGAGTTCAGGAATTGAAATAATTCAAGGTACAAAAATTTCTATGTAAAAATAAAAGAAGCCCAACAAATCAAGGCAACATAACTCCTCAAAAAAATTATAACTCCAACAGTGATAACATCCTTTGAGACTGAATTAGATTGAATGCTAGACAATAAATTCAAAAGAATTATTATAAATATGTTTAAAGAAACCAAATAATCAAATAAAACACTCCTGAAGGAATCCTATGAAATCCTAATGAAATAAAGAGGTTGATACAAGGTATATGTAAGGAAAGAGAATTACTGGAGAAATAAAAACCTGAAATGCTAGAACTGAAAAATTCAGTGTTATATAAATTCAAACAAACAAAAACAAAACTCTTTAGAAACTCTCACCAATAGAATGGCTCAAGTGGACAATAGAATATCTGAGCTTGAAGACAAGGTAGCAGATCTAGATCATTCCAGCAAAGCAAAAGACAAACTAATAATAAGGTATTACTTGGAGTTTCAAAACATTCATGACAGTATAAAAGATCAATTGCTTTTTGAGCATGGTTAATATATGTGCTAAACATGAGTGCACCCAATTTCATTAAACAAATAGTACTAGATGTAAAATCACAGATGACCCCAAGCACAGTAGTAGCATGTGACTTAATGCCTCAGTGTTACAAACTGACAAGTATTCTTGGCAAAAAGTAAAAAGAGAAACATCTAAGTTAAACGATATAATAGAAATGCTGCAGGATGTATAAAAGAAATAATAAAGATCAAGGAATAAATTAACTAAATAGAAATAAAAAGAAACTCAAAAAAAAAAAAAACCCACAGAATCTCCAATGGAGAGTCAGCATAGATTAAATGTGATAAGTGTTATTAATTTAAGAAGAATTTGATGTAGTCCCTCTTTTAACCTGTGTTTATTAATAGGGTACAGCTTTGCAGGAGTCACCACTGTAATTACATAAACATGTGACTATCTTAAACAAATATTGAACCAAAGAATATAGACTATATGCTTCCATTCATATGAGTGTAAAATAAAAGAAAATCTTCTCTGCATTGTGGTACTGAGACTGTCTTAGTTAGATGTGTTTTGATTCAGGTGTCTACCAAAACTTCTGTGTTCTGAATGCTAGCTACCCATCTGGTGGCAATTTGGAAATTGGAGCCTCCTAGAGGCAGTATATTATTGGGGCAGGCTTATGGATGTTATACCCAGCTTCCCCTTGCCAGTGTTTGGCCCACCCTCTTGCTGCTGTGGTCCACCTGATGTTTGCCAGAAGGTGATGTCCACCCTCTGCTCATGCCATTGTATTCCCTTGCCATCATGGAGCTTCCCCTCAATTCTGTAAGCCAAAATAAACTTTTCATCTCATAAACTCTTTTAGTCATGTGCTTTCTGCTAACAATGAGAAATTGACTGTAACAGGAGGACAGGTTTTGACTGTGAGCAAACATAACAAAGGTTGGGGTGCTGATGTAGTTTCTCTATCAGGTATGTAAACTTTATAAACTTGATCAAGTATACAACACATAAGCAAACAATGCATACACATGCACACACATTGTTGACAGCAAAACTTTTATAAAGAAAGTTTTATAAATAATACATATTTTTCTAAAACAACTTCTTTTTAAAATATCATCTTCATTTCATCAGTGGGCATTCTGTTTTCATCCATTTGCCCTTCAAGTTTCTATGGTATGCCTCACATGTACACTCAACAGTTCCTAGTTAATAACGTCATCTTTTCAATTTAGAATATCTCTCCACGTTGAATCTTGCCACTGTCGTTTGAATTACTCTCTTGTCCTTTTTTTCAGAATTCCACATGAAGGACTCATACCCTTTTCCAGGAATTCTGCTAAACAAGAAATACAAATATGTGTCACTAAATACCAGGAAATGTACTAGTTTAGTTCACACTGGGTAATGGTAGAACATTTTAGACGTTATACGGAGCAGCATCTTGCAACTGAATATCATGCCTTCCTTTCTTGTTCTTCCTTTTCAATCCTGTATGGTGCTGCCTGCCTTTCATTGCAGCATTTGGAAGGCTGAGGTAGGATGTGGTAGGGGGATCACTGTAAATTTGAAGAAGATAGCCTTGGGTTACTATGTGAGTGCCAGGTCAGCCTGGGTAAGATATTTGACACTTAAGTGAATGGAAAATACATTCCTTTGGGGATTCTGGTTTGCTTGCTTTCTGCTGCTGGGAAATAACCTAGGGCTTAAAAATGCTAGACAAGTGATCTGTCATTGAGCTACAACAAAAGCCCATGTAAAATAGTTTTCAACATTATGGATATGCATAAATGCTATTTTAAATAATTATAGATTTGGGTATGTGGAAGACTACATTTCAATGCTGAATATGATATAATGCATTTACCTCTTAATGACCTCAGTGTTTGGCCTCATGGCTCTTGTGGAACCCCCACAGGGAAGATTTTCATTTTCACAGTTCTCAAGGAAGACTATTCCCCCAAATGTCTGCATGCTAGCCTCACACAGTCATTTGAGATATCTGTGAAAGTCCCAATGCCATCCAGGCAGACACTAGTCATGTCTATCTCCTCACCTTGCTTTGTTTTTTTCCTACATTCGGCATTTGTTACCACATTAAGTTCTGATATAGCTATTTAATAGTTTGTGCTCTAATACTGTAGTTCATAAAAACTTAAATGCTCTCATCTTCCTTGCTGACATTGGATAGTGAGTATGTAGTGAGTGTATCTTCAACTCACAGATTGGTTTATTCCTCTCTTCAAAACTTTTAAATTGTACCTGAATATGAAATGTTGTGTTATTGGACTAAAATACTCTCCAAGCTAAGAATTTGATTAAATTAAAATTCAAACTAAATAAGATGAAGTTGTGTTTCAATTATAGAAGTGGAAATATAGCACTTAATCATTTTAAACATTTAGCTAACAAAAACTTGTGGTACAGGGGGTTTAAGAATCAGTGAACCATGTAAACTAGAGTACTAATTTCATAAAAGTATAATGTTGAAAATTGTTTTAAAATTTCTCCTACATTTGCAATAAGTCCAAGAAATTCTGACATTTTCTAGTGTTATTTCATTTTAGCAATTCATATTACATTAAATCATTAGGCAGTAAATATGTATAAATTCCCATTCAAGGAAATGATAGGAGATTATATATCATCTTTGTTTTAATCACACCTCACCCACTTGAAACCATAGAGTAATTGGGGAAATGAGCAAGAGTGCTGCTTCTTTTGGTCAACCTGGTACCAGCACAAGGGTGAAGGAGATAGACACCGAGAATACTCAACTCCTACCAGATACCAAGAGACAGAGACTCCCAAGACCTCATCACAGCGTGTCTAATGCCAGAAGGTGCTACATGGGCAACTGGGGTAAATGACCAATATCTGTCCAAGCAACTCATGGTCCAACCTACTTAGCAGCAAATAACCTGGTGTGATGCCCACACAAGTGCAATAGTGGCACCCAGCCATGGTGGGGAACCAACTGCTCTTGATTCGGCTAACTGATCCCCTCAGTGGTACAGGACCCATAGCTGGAGCTGGGAAACAAGTCACAACCATATCCAAACATAAGTCCACTCTCCAATATCAAAGCTACCATCAATCATGAGCAACAAGAGGGCCTACACCTATTAAACTCTCTATAAAAAAAGTAAGGGTTATCTCATTTGTTCTGGTGTTAACTTACTCTCCGTTGGAGAATCTGCTTCTCTTTTTCAGATAGATGCAGATCCTAAGGAGAGAGCTGCCCCATCATACCTCAAAAGGGGCCTAACTGAAACTAAGGAAAATTAGTGGAACAAGCAAGGGTGCTGTTTTCCTGATGAACTGGATACCAGCACAAGTGGAAGGAGACCAACACAGAGAAAAATCAACTCCTACCAAGTCAGAGAGCCATTGCCTCAGAGGCCCTCAACACCTCATTACTGAAGCAGACCAAAAATGAACCCAACATGGCTCAGGGAAATTTTGCGGAAGAGGGGACAGAAAAAATGTCAGAGCCACATGTTGGGTCGTGATATGCAAAGACATTTATCATACCAATAACTGTGGGCTAACTCCACAATGCATGACCCATATACCTCAACAATGAGGGGCCAATGGGGAGGGGGTAGGTCATGGAAGAGCCTAATAGTGGTATGAAACTGCCTGCATTTGCTGAATAGAAAACTAGTAAAAAAAAAATTGGTCTCTGATATATTTAAAAAAAGAAGTAAGAGGTTATTTGGCCTCAAGGTCATGTAGAAGAGTCAGGCCAGAATTTGAATTCAGTCCCTAACCCTTTCAGAGCTCTCCAATTCATATCTGGTGTGGCTTCCCTCTGCAGAGACTATGTATTCCTAGGCATCAGAATATTCAATGGGAAACAAGAAAACAAGAGCAAGTATCACATTGTGGTCACATTAGGACCACAGTCATCTTGTCATATCAAGATAAAGGAAATGCTCAGAAAAGAAAATGATAGTACTATGTGAAAAGAACACAGTAGCTATCTCAAAGTTCACACAACACAGTATTGTATATAATAATCAACAATCTAATAAGTACAAAGCAAACATCTTTTAGACTAGACATACACACACCCATATATATTGGTAGTACATATATATGTGTGTGTGTGTGTGTGTGTGTGTGTGTGTGTGTGTGTGTGTGTGTATGTGTTCTAGGAAAAATAAGATGCCAATATGAGCAATTTATGAACCAAAATGAAAAGCATTTCAGTTTGCATCTTGCAATTGGAGGAAAAAAAGTGTTAGGGCAGTCATGCTCAGGATTTCTGGTTAACCTACAGAGAGAGAGAGAAGGATAAAGAGGGAGAATGAAAGAAAGAAAGAGAGAGAGAGAAAGGGAAATACAAAGTTACACTTTTTAATTTAGAAGTCAGAAAAGTAAGCTTAAGCAGTGAGGACCTTGGGCAACTGCTTCAAAAATTCTTGGGGGCATGGTACTTATCTCATTAAGAGGTTAACTATTGCTTTTATGTCTTTAGAGTGTCTGTAGGTGAGAAGTGGTTTCTTAACCAAGTGAATAATTGACAGGCTCCTAACAATAAAGGACTTTGTTATTCTGATCAGAGAGTGTCCCTTCCCATTCTGATATTACTATGGAATTAGAAAGTGCCTACAACAGCCCCCCTCTTCAAGAATTAAGATCCTTAAAAAAATCATTTAAGAGATGAACAGCAAGTCAAGCTGAAGTGATGCATAAGAAGTGTCTGGGATTCTATCTTTAGTAATTCCTGAAGGTCAATTAGAATCTATGATCTCTTGAGGCTGTGCCCCTAACTACCTGAAAAAAAAATTACTTTGCTCCTAATCTATATCACAGGGTAAATGGGATATGAGATGTGTGTGTGTGTGTGTGTGTGTGTGTGTGTTTATTAAACAGAATTTTCATCTCTCTGAGTTGGAAGCTAGCAGCCCAACAATGTAAAGGGCACTTACTCTAATATAAATCAAATAGAAGCTGTTTGCAAGGTGTGTTTATTTGGCCCAACCATAGTGTTACCAATTAATTGGAAACTGTAGCACCTGTGAGATGCCAAATGGTGGTTAAAATGTCAAAAACAATCCTGAAGCCCAGGGTCCTTGCAGCTAAGTCAGGAATCAAACCATTTGTAGATGAGTTATTCTGACAGGCAGGTCTTTGTGGCTTAGTGAAAGAGCACAGCACAGGTCAGTAAGAGAACTCTGCGGTATGATAACAGAAGATGACAATTATTCACACATTTAAAGCTAAAAGAATAATTTGTAAGAAAAGTATGTGAAAATAAAACTATTCTTCTAGAAGCTATGTAAAAACAGTGCTTTGGTATAAACTAGATTTTCTCATTACTAAATTTAGTTCTAGGTTTGATATTTGCTACAACAGAACTCTTCTTTAATATTTTACTTATTTATTTGAGAGAGAGAAAGATGAGACAGAGAGATAGACAGAGAAAGAGGGAGGGAGGGAGGCTGAAAATGGGCACATCAGCAGCTTGAGCTGATGCAGACAAAATCCAGATGCAGGTGCCACTGTGTGCATCTGGCTTATGTGAGCCCTGGGGAATCAAACCTAGGTCCTTTGGCTTCATAGACAAACATTTTAACTGCTAAGTCATCTCACCAGCCCAGAACTGTTTTTTTTTTTTAATAGAGAAAATGATTGAGTTATAATTATAAATATGTTTTTGAAACTCTAATTTCTATATCTCTTCTCAAATCAGATTGCAGGCCAGTTTTAACAGATACAAGTGACCTAGGATTTCTGTTGGAGGTACCTTTTCTTTCTTGTTCAAAAGCACCAGAAATATCTAGCTAATGTGAGGAACATTTATAGCTTAGCTTACAGAATCAGGGGGACACTTTCTGATGGCAGCAAAAAGCATGGCATGGACAGAGGTTGGACATCGCCTCCTTGCCACAGTAGGTTGAAGATACCAGCAAAAGAGTGAGCTTAGTTCTGGCAAGGAAGAACTGGCTATACTATTCTTAAGTTTGCCCCAAACAACACACCTCCCTCGGCTTGGCTCCACCTCCCAAATTACAATAAGTTAAGATCAAGCATCCAGAACACGAGTTTATGGGGTCCCTATAATTCAAATCACTACGTTTTGCCTCTGGCCCCTGTGAACTCATAATAATCTTGATGCAAAAATATGTTCAGCACAAGTTTAAAAGATCCCATAGTTTTTATCAATACAAATGCTTTTCAACTATCCTCATAGACCAAAGTCTCTTAGTTGTGAGCCTAAAAACTCAAAAACACATAAAGACATCCACACTGCAAAAATGGCACTGCAAGGAAATATTAAACAAATACAAGATATAAAATAAAAAGAGGGGCAGTTACCAAATCCAATGTCTCTCTGTCCATTTAGGGTATGCAATAAACTCTCTGGGAATCTCATTCTGTCTTTTCTGGGAATTTTGTGAGCTGGGCTTCTCTCAGCCTGGGGAAAAAATCCATCTAAAGTCAGTAATTCTCCTTGGCAGATATATAAATGTCTCAGAATCTCAAAAAGTCCTAGAGTCTCCATTGCAATGCATGGTTTACCCTCATAGCTCCATCAGGCCTTCACACACTCACACAAGGACTCTAGAAACCCTTTCATTGCTCAGTAGCCCTCTCCAACAAAATGGCTTTGTACATCCAATGAACCTTTTGTTCCTGCATTTGTTATACTCCCAAAGTACCAGGTGGGCTATCAATATTTTTAAGCCATAGGAACAATACAGCTGACTTTGAAAACTAGGACAATTCTTCTAGCATTCTTTCTTTAGACTTCCTACTTTCCAAAATGAGTTATTTCAGGGAGTGTAGAGATGATTTAGCAGTTGAGGTAAATGGCTATGAAACCTAGGTATCCTGATTTGATTTCCCAGTATGCACATAAATCCAGACATACAAGATGGCATAAGTGTCTGAAGTTTGTTCACAGTGGCTAGAGGCTCTGGTATGCCCATTCTCTTTATTGCTCTCTCCCTCTATCTTGTTCTCTCCTTCACATAAATAAATAAAGAAAACTACTTAAAAAAAGAATTACCTCATTCTTTCTGCTGTCCCAGTGCAGAAAAGCTATCCCAATTTCAATGGTGGTAATCTCCCAATCTCTCAGTGTTGCAGCAGATGCTTTGTGTTTCCTGCTTGAAACTTTTATTTCTGTACCATATCTTTCTGATCACACCAAACCATGTTTTTTTACTCAACTCAACCCTGTACAAGCTCTCAGGACATAGGCAGAATGCAGCTAGCCTCTTACACAAACTTCCTCTAGCCCAATCCAGACAAAACACTTTCTTCTCCTAATAAGCCAAGACTACACAGTCCACAGTTCTTTCTGGAATTAGATCTTTCAACTCTGACTAGAATGGTTCATCAAACTGTGCTTATATCACTGCAAGGCATTTATTAGTCCAAAGTTTTAATTATTTCCATACTCCTCCCCAAAATCAATTTCAAAAGATCAAAAGCCACATAGTCAGCATCTACCAGTAATAACTACATTCTTGTGGTACCGAATTTTGTTGTAGTTACCTTTTCTTTGTGAAGACAAAGCACCCAACAAAAGCAGCTGGTGGGAGGAAAGATTTTATTTTGGCTACAAGAAGAAGTTTCATGATGGTCAACATAAACATAGCATGAAACAGAGGCTGGACATTACCTCCTTGCCACAGTGTATGGAAGAAAGCAGCAAGAGAGTTAGCTAAGCTCTGGCATGGTATAACTAACTATGGCACCTCCCCCAACAACACACCTCCTCTAGAAAGGCTCCACATACTAAATTATCATGAACTTGGAACCAAGCATTTAGAACACATTGGTTTATGGGAGACAACTGATTCAACTCACCACAAAAGACATCCTTTACTGCACTGTAATGTTTCCTCTCATAAATCAACACTTCTATTATTATTTTATGGAAAGATTCAAATTGTTTTCTCATTTGTCTTTATTCTATTAAATTTAATAGTTGGGAAACAGAAATTACCTTATTCAGATAAAAAATCTCAAAATGCCTTATTTTCAGAATCTGGATATTTAGAGTAACTCCAAATTGCCATAAAATTAAAAAACCTATACTCCAGCTTATACACTTCTTTTCCTGACTCTTGAGATTCTAATATTAGTATTTCCAATCCAATGAGTGTTAGTCTCAAGGAAATAGTTAATGTTTGAAAAAATAATCCATGTATAGTAACTACAGAAAACCATCAATATGCTTGTATACACATACTGGGCCATCAGACTTAACAAAATTTATGTTGCTTTATACGTTTAAAACATTTAAAAGCACAACTTATGTGTGCAGATGCCTGTTATGTGGCCACTGGAATTATTTGGATGAGACAACTTGTGTCTGTCATCTGCATAAAAAGTTTTGATAATTTAAATACTAAAGAGTTTTGAAAAAAGAAAGTTTTTTTTTTTTTCATGTGACTATAGGAATTGAACCCAGAAATTCACACAACCTAGGACATGTCCTTGCCACAAAACTGTATTCTCAGTCCAACAGCAGGCATTTTTTTATGTTTTTTAAGAGAAACTTTCATTTCACATGTTTGCCATCATTCTTGTCTTTTTTCTCTATACAACTGCACAGAAAAATGGCATAAAAAAACAAGTATTATTTATTTTCACATCATGAGAGTGAATCAAGTGAAAAGCCATTATCTCATGCAAACATATTTTTGCATGATGACTTATGTTTTGGATCTTAGTGTTCTCCATTGCCTACAGGATAAAGGTTCAGTCACTAGTGTGAAGGGCTATTGTGAGGTGTAAAAATATGTAGGATGTAGGACCTGGTGAAAGAAAGGTAGGTGATTTAGGTTGGAAGGATACTGAATTCCAGTTCCTTGACCTCTCCTTCTTTGCTTCCCAAATGCCATGGAGTGAGCAGATGTCCTTTGTCATGGGCTCTGGCCACCATGATTTTCTGATTTACTAGAAGTCTAAAGCAAAGAGTCAACCAAACATGGATTGAAACCTGAGTCTATGACCTCTTGAAAAAAAAATCTTCCATCCTTATAAATTCATTATTTCAGGTCAACTGACTAACACAACTATGATCTGCTGGCAATGTAATATATATGCATAGAATAATGACAAGTACATTTATTTAGCATGAAATCACCTTATTTGGAATGTCATAGGCAAGAAGACACTTTTTCTTTAGACTCAGGCCATCAGGTTCCTAAACCTAATGTTCAGCAAAACCATGAGGCAAATGAGTCCTTTGGTCCTCTCTTCTGTCATTTCCATTTCTGACCAAAGATCAAGTATTTACCTTGCAATGTCTCTTTGAGGTGGATTCTCAGGTATCTATTCCTGTTTCCAATAAAATGTACTGGTAGATCTTGTGTGGATGTTTATAGATATTTCACTGTACAAATGCGACTTGCATACATATGCTTATGAGAAGTCATTGTTGTATACTTATCAGATAGTAGAAATCATGATATGTACAAGAAATATAATAGAGAAGTTAAGGTGCATAAGAAATATATAAGACAGTGTTTTGAAGAAGCCAGACTTAATTTTCTCAAAACATTTTACTGTTTGATTGATTGTTAGCTTGCTTATTATCATTATTTTCATTTTTATTTTATGTTTTGCAGCTTCTTCTTCTCCTCACCAATCACATATATGTTTACCTAGAGATGAGCTTTATGAAAAGCACTTGAGGTTTCTTTTCTTTTTCATGCCACATAAAAGATATATCAGAAACCTCTGTACACAAAACAAAAGTAATACAACAGTAATAAGACACCAGGAAAGCTCATCCATCTTAATCACTAAATGACAGAAAGTATTTATTTGCTTTCTTTGGTTCACTGTGGGAAGATAATCAAAACCAACAGCTATCCTAAAAACACAGACATAAGCAAATTCAGCATGCAATATGCACACTTTACTGATAAGAAAAAGCCAGATCAAAGTACCTCAAAAAGCAAGCAAGCATGCAAAGATTCTGGGATAATAGCAAAGTAAGGCCTACTGTCTAGCTCCACTCTTCCTTTCAAGTCCTGATCCCTTGCCAGCCAGCCATGTGCATGTTCCTGGAGCAGCTTATACAACTCTCCAGATGCAAAGTGGGAAACAAGAGCTCCTCCTCCAGGTAGCAAAGGAGTTCTGATTGCTATGGCTGTTGCTTCTGAGGTAGAAGGAGATGAACAGACATGTTGTACCTTCCTTTCTAGTCTTTAAGGCACACCCTAAGGTTAAAGTGGCTTTCAAAGTATTTCAGGCACTATTATCTATGGTTTTGTTTTATCACTCACTTACTTTTTCTTTCCCATTTCATTATTTTCTTTTATTTTGTTAGCAGCCATACAGTAAAGATTAGTTTAAAAATCAATTTATCCAATGACTTAGGACATCACTGATCATGCCTGAAAAATGGACCAAACCCCAAAAAATCTCAAATGACCTTAGAATGAGATGTCCACCTGTTCTTAAGCAGTGAAACAACCTACACCACCACCACCAAGAATAATGATGTTAATAAATAAATAAAAACAAGTATAAAACTAAGCTAAATATGAAGAAGAAAAGTGATCTTATTTTGGAGTTACCACTATACTTGTCACAAATGCCCAATTTTTTCATCAAAAAAAAAAAATCATGGGACATACACGTTTATGTGTTTGAGCCACTATAACCCATAGCATACTACAAGCTATGTTATTTCAGTAACAGACTCTTATTTCTATGGATCTGGAGGTGTGCTGTCAATGGTGCGGAACTACCCCAGCTGAGTGCTGGACAAGTGCTCCTCTCCTTTGAGCAGAGGACCAACTTCTTCCTGTGTTCTCACAAGGTGGAAGAAGGGAGGTCAGACTCCATGACTCTGCACTGGATTAAGAACCTGTCGTGCCATGTGATGTTGCCTCATGAATTACTTCAGAACTAACCGCCTGAAACAATTTCCCTTCTAAATAGTATAGTGGAGGTTGGGCTTCAGCAAATTTATTATGAGGGACACAAATGTTAAATTCATAACAAAACAAAGAAGAGGGACCATGGACCATGAAATCCCTGAGAAAAAATAAAACAGAAGGTGACTTTTAGAAAGACCAGATGATAATCTTAATAAATGATGACTTTAACGAGCTATCATAAAGCTGCCGAAGGATGTATAGGAAAATATGAAGACAATGAATAAAATAATGTATGAACAAACTCGCAATACTTTAACAACTGTAGGAAACTCATATATAACAAAATTTTTTAGTCATTATTTTAAATGTAACTTTCTAATCTGTAGGTAGAGATTGGAAACGTCAATTTAAAAACACGATATGATGTAACAGTAAAATATTCACATGTGATGCTCTTTATATTTAAGGTCACACTTAGGTTAGAACCCTTAACAGAAGATATTCCAGGGCTGTAGAGATGGCTTGATTGTTAAAGTGTTTGCCTTTAAAGTCTAAGAACCCAGGTTTGAGTCCCAGTACCCATATGAGCTAGATGCTCAAGATGGTGATTTTGCATGCATGCATCTGGAGTTCATATGTAGTGCTGGAGACCCTGGCTTTCCCACCCATTCTATCTCTATATCTGCCTTTTTCTTGCTCTGCCTCTCCCTCATTCTCAAATAAAATATATATTTTTTAAAAAGATATGATATTCTGTGAAAATAATAACCAAAAAAAAACCTGTTTATAGTAATAAAAGTTTCGGGTCCTGGGGCCAAGAGGGATTCTAGGAAGCAGGGGGACTCAGAAAGGTGGTCCAGAGGGAAGCAGCTGTGAGAGTGCAGGCTTCCTGGGGCTGCAGATCAGGGAGCATAGCATGGAGATGGATAAACTATTCATCTTCTTAAAATGTTTGTTTCTGGCCTCTGATATCTTCACTGTCACCAGCATAGCCAGCCCAGACTGGATTCACATGGGGGAGCCCACTGCACGTGACCAAAAGTGCTACATATATATTGATAGGAGTTGCAGAAATAAATAATCCATTAGAGTCCCAGGCAACACAGCAGCCGAATCAGTGGTGGAGGTTAACACTGCTGAGCTGAAAGCAGCAGACAAGTAGGACAATCTTCTAAAGGAACATTCCCAGTAATGCTCCCTGTAGGGGCTGTGCATAGCAGTGTCAAACAGTCTGTGGGTGAGATGACAAAGTTAAGAATTCATTTGAAATTATTACCCAAACCACTAAATTGTCTTTAATTTTATCATTGTCTTAGAGGTCTAGTGTATGTATGGTCCATGGGAGAAAGTCCCTTTGGCCAGTCAGCCTGCTAGCCCAGAATTGAGACCATTCCATCCAGTAGCAGGAGTCCAGTCTTTCAGACCAAACATTGAAATGGGACAGTATTTCTACAAATCCTGTAAGTGAAAAGATATCTAGCTCAAAGCAGTTGATTTTTAAAAGGTCACTATAATGGGAACTATCTAGTATAGTGTTAATTTATACAGGAAATATCTTATAAAATACATATTAAACACTACTTTATGGTGCAATAAGTTGTCAAATCTGTCTGTTATTGTTTCTAGGATGTGCATTTTTCATGTCAAGAATATAACTATAAAATAAGCTGAAAACTATTTTTAGGTATCATTTGCACAAGACTGAATTAGTTTGAATTTTTTGGGGAGCTCCTATCAAACATGATCTATAAACTTAATCTTCAATCCATTAAAAACAAACATTACACTATGATTATTTTCAAAGGCAACTCATGTTCCATGGTATTAATGAGCTTATGTAATTTTCTGGCTATTCTATGTCTTGTAAATTTTTTCTGTGTCAGCTCATTTGATATGAAATAGTGGCTTTTTTTTCTTAATGTTCTAAATAACAGAAATGCTTTATTTGTTTTTACCCTTTTGCCAAAAGCTTTGATATCTCCAGTTGATGTTCTGGGAATTCACTGTTCAAAGTAAGTGAAATAATAAATAATCATGAGGACAATCTATTGATTTAGAGGAAAAGCCCCAAAGAATATTAAAAACCAATTTTATATATTCCTCAATATTTTGGTTTGTATCATGATCTTCAAGGGGAAGAACATGTTGAATTTATTTTGTCTTTATTAAATAACTACTTACCACAAGTTATGCTGTTGTAGTAATGGTTTTATCAACCAACTTTGAACTTCTTAAAGAAACTTAAATTTATATTCACAACTCAAAATAGTAAGCTCTTTTTCAGAAAAATTTTTAAGGGTAAAATTCAATATTTGACAGAAACAAATAGCTTGTGTAGGTAGATCTCAATACAGGACTTTTAATCATGTCCCCTCAAGAGGTTTGAACACTTCTTTTCTTTCTCTCTTTTTTTTCTCTCACTCTAGCCCAGGCTGACCTAGAATCCACTATGTTTTACTATGCTGGCCTCAAACTCATAACAATCTTCTCACTTCTGCTTCTCTAGTGTTGGGATTAAAGGTGTGATCCACTATGCCTGATGTTTGTGATCAAAGTGTATATATTATCCCGAACTTTATTAATTTTTTTCTAATTGGTTATAACATTTCTTTCAATTAATACTTTGAAAACAAAATGATAAATACAATGAACATAATTTTTTTCACTTGCATTTTTGTTATGGAGAAAGTTTATCAAAATAGTCTACTAAAGAAACTTCAAAAATTTTCAATAGGATAAGCAGTTATACCTACAAACTTATATGTATCTAAAAATAGCAGGCCATTAAGATAAATGGAGCCAATATTTACAAATTTAGGGGAGGAATTGATCTAACCAAATAATTGAAGACTTTAATAATTGATTCTTGTTAATGGATACAGTGATCCATTATATAGCTATCAAAGTAAAGTGCTAGAGAGATGACTTAGAAATTAAGGTATTTGCTCTGAATCCTAAGAACCCACGTTTGATTCCCCAGTACCCATGTAAGCCACATGCACAAGGTGCTACATGCATCTGGAGGTCATTTGCAGTGGCTGGAGGCCCTGGTGTGCCCATTCTCTCCCACTCTCTCTCTTTATCTCTCTCTCATTTATATATTATCTCTGTTTGCAAATAAATGAATAAAAATATTTATTTTAAAAGAACACTCTGACAAACAATATACATTGTTCTCAAGAACAATCAAGACATTTTAATGGAAGTTATTTATTACACAAAGGATCTTCTCAGACAACTACAAAATGAAGCTGGAGATAAAGAGCCAGAGGAAACCAAAAAATTCATATTTCTTGAAATTTAGCAATATAATGCAAAACAAAGACTAAATGAAGAAATTCCAAGAGATTTTTTAAAAAAATACATAGTATTGAATGAAAATAAAAACACAATGTGTGTAAACTTAATGCAACATAGCAACATTGGTGCTGAGGGAGAATTTTGTAGCTACAAACCTTTAGCATTTTTCACAATATATCAGGCTAGAAGGTTTCTCAAGAGATCATCAAAGGCAAAATACAGTACCATCATATACAAGGAAATATGATTCAACTTTACAAATAAAGGAAATTCTACACATGCTGAAGCATTGATCAGTCTTATAGACAAGATGCCAAATGAAATAAGCTGGACATAAAGCTATATAATTTATGATTCCACTCACATGAGGCACTAACTAAATGCTATGGAAAACAGGAATAATAATAGACAAATAGTCAAATTCATGAAAGATAGAAACTGAAAGATGAGTGTTACCAGGGTATTGAAGTTGATTGCAATTATTAATTAATATTTATAAGTTATAGCTTCAATGTTCAAGATAAAGGGTTGCATAGATGGATTGTTGGGGATAGAAACCAGTTTAATATATGTAATAACAGTGAAGGGTACATTTGAAATGGGTTAAGATATTACATTTTAAGCTACATATGAGGAAGGAAAATAAGGAAAAAATTAAGAAAAAGAAAAGACAAGAAACAGTTGCGTACCTCATAACAGACATGTCCCTGTTCCACCAGGGGAGACATCTTGCCTGGCTTGTCAGTGCTGTAGCACGTAGAGTCCACTTATTGATGAGGCTGATGATGGTTTTCTCCCATAGCAGCCTGCATAGTACCTTGCAGCACTATGACAGCTAGCTAGCAAGGAGGAGGCTTCCAGCTTGATTTTTCGATGTACTAAAAATGAAGCATATGGTATCTTCAATAGGTTCTCGTCATCTAGTCCTGACAGGAGATGAAGAATGCAGGCAGTTGTTTGTATTATTTCGAGGGCTTCATGGGCCTCCCTAGGCAGCAACTCACAGAAAAGTATCCCATCCTGCGCTGGAAGTTTTGATGACTTGGGGCTTCTGAGCATAGCTTTATCTACCTCCAACTGATACTTCTGCCCACATTCTCTTTTTTAATTACATATTGTAAATCCTCAAAGAAAATAGTAAATTTCCATATGATTTATTCATAGCACTTTAATTTGGTTAATCCTCTCCTTGCCCCTGCTGTCTGGTTGCATTTGAGGCCTGCTCCATGGGAAGGAATTCATGACTGGTGCTGAAAACCTAGTCAAAAGCCTGTGGCTCAGAAGGTCATAAGCACTAGAGGCAAAGCTACTACTCTTTTTTGGCTAAATTGATATGTTGTGCCCCTCAAATAGCCTTCTAAATATTTGTGTTTATAGACTAGTGACGCTTGACCTTGGTCACACAAGATTTTTGTAGGTGGGGGTGACTACTACTAGTAGGCTTCAAATTGTCACAGTTCTGAAAAGTGACAGTAGAGAGCTTATCACTAAATGGACCAATTCTATCCGATCCTCTGAGCCTTGTGGAACACTGCAAAAGAATTGGTGGAAAGAATATAAGAGCCAAAGAATAGTTCCTTGGAATGCTGTCTTCTAGTCACAAAGTTGTGATTGCATACATGCCCTTACAGCAGCTGTTCTTACTGACACAAGATCTGCACAATATTGGGTTCATCACCATGTCATCATGGACAATGGAGGAGAGAAATATAAGGATGAGTTGCAAACAATGTGTTTATTGGCAGGGGTGGGGAAGTGGGACAAAAGGAAGTAAATGGAGGGTATATTATGATTGAAATATATTGTGTATGTGTATGGAAACTGACAATAAAATAAGCTTAAAAATAAGACAGGAGTGGAAGAAGACAGAGAAGAGTGAAAAGGAAGAGGAAGCAGTATTGACCGCTCTATGAAGTAATGAAATGACAAAACCAGAAGTAAGAACAACTGGAGATTTCACCACCTAATACTTGGACCAACCTTGTAGTTATAGCTATCTCCTTGTTCCTGAGGCAAACACGTGACCCAAGGAAGCTTATGAGAGGAAAGATTTATTTTATGCTTTCAGTTTCAAGGCAAAGCTTCATCATGTTGGAGAAAAGTGACTGGTTCACAACATCACACATCCACAACAGAGAGAACAGCAAGCATGAGCAGGTGCTTAGCCCACAGTAAGCTATAATCCTCAACCTCAAGGCTCTGAACTCAGAAATACACCTCCTCTAGCAAGGCTCTAACTCCCAGAGACCTAAGGCTTTGGGGCACATTTTATATTCAGTCTACCACATATAAGCCCTGGTCCCTATAAAGTCATGACCACCTGGTGATGCAAAACACACTCAGTCTAACTTCAAAATCCCTATCATTTTAGCAATCCCAATTCAAAAGTCTAAAGTTTAAGACTCATCTGAGATTCAGATCAGTCTCCTGACTGTGGGACTTATAAAATCAAAACATATGACTTAATAAGGAAAGACTGCACCAACACACATCAAATCCTGAAAGTCTATGTCTGGCATCTGGTGCCCATGACAAAGTCTTCTGGCTCCAAAAGACATTAGTGACTTTCTGTCCCTCTGTGCAGCTTGCTTTCTGGGCAGATACCCCTGAGACACAGCAAGCAACTTTTCTTGGCTACTGTCCTACAGACCTGGCATTTATAATATTCTGAGGTCTCCATTGTAACCCAAAGCTCATCCTAACACCTTCATAACTTGTAACTGATACTGGATTTTTCTCTGTGGGATTAGAGCCCCAGCATCAGCAGTTCCCAAGTTGCAGTTTCTCATCTACATCAACAAAGAAGTGAGAATGCAGACTCAAAGGAAAGTTAATTTGAGTTCTATTTTATGGAGAGTTAAGACTAAGAGGGAAAACAAAGCAGATAATCCAAAACCAAAAGAAATTATTATTTTTTTTTCCAGCAAATCTCCCGCATATAGTGAAAAATCTCTCTGGGAAAGAAGTCTGAGGGTGAGGTGGTAAGGAGGTCTCACACATCTGGAAAGCAAAGTAGAAAAATTCCCAAAGTAAAAGAAATTCTACCCTGATTGGGAAGTACAGCAGATGGAGACTGAGAAGATGTTCCTCACATAGGGAAGGGAGAGAACATGGAACGTATAATGGTGTTCATACATGTGGCTTAGGTCCAATTATATAAATCAGGCAGACAATTAGAATAAGCCTCATCTACAGATTCAGGTACATAAGAGAGATCTGGTTGCTGGGTGGGCTAAAGAGAATGACTCAGGGAGGATCAGGCACAGGGGTTAAGTCCTGGAACAGTTGAGGAAGAAGTAGCAAGCTGATGGTGGAGTTGATGCTTCCCATCTTGGACTTGATCAGACGTGGGTTCTAGTCTTGTCAGAGCAGATAAGGTGACCTTCATGTTTCTTCATGCCAGTATCTAGCTAACTACCTACCAGAAAAAAAGATGGCCTTGCTCCTACTCTGTATTAGAACCATGTACAAACTTCATGACCATATTTCCTACATTTATGATGCTTCCAAATCCAGTACCAACTACACTTCTCCAGTTTGTAAATCAAGATGAGAAGAAAGCTTAATATTACCTTAGCATTCTTCCTTCAGGCCCCCTCCTTTCAAAATGATTTCCATTTTTTATAACTGGAGGCTTCAATGGGTTAAGTACATCCTTAGGGCATCCTTTCTCATTGTTCCAATGCACAACAGCTGGTCCACTCTTTAATAAGTACAGCATTAGGTGGCTTAAAGCCAGTCATTGTGCCTGTGACTTTAAACTCACCTAAACTTCATCCTGTGTCACACTGTCATCTTTTACCTCTCTTTGTTTTATATTTATTTTGTTAAATATATCAGTCCATTGCATCTAAATTCACTATTGCTGAAATTATCAGAACATAGGTTGAATGCAGCCAGCCATCTACCTGTAACCCAGCTACAACACTATCCTTTCTTTTTCCTCTGAAACCATATAAGTCAAGTATTCAAGGTCCACACTTCTCCCTGCATTTAAATCTTCTAAACTCTTACTAAAATGACCCATCAGTCACTGATTACAACACTGCAAGACTTCTCTAATTAAAAATATCAAATCCTTCCATATATCTACAACAACCAAGTTCTGAAAGTCCAAAAAATCACATGGTCAGTTTCATTGCATCAACATCCCCATTTCTATATATTAATTTTCTACATCAGTTACTTTCTCAGTGCTGGCATAAAACACCTGAGCAGAAGCAGCTTACTGGAGTAAAAGGTCATTTTCAGCCTTACAGTTTTAAGAGGAAGTTTTATCATAGAGGAGTAAAGTCTGGCAGCCAGCTAACAATATCACACATCTACAGCACAGACTGGCCTGAAGCCAAGGCTGAAGTGTGAGGAGAGTTATGCCTGAAATGTGCTGCATCAAGTGCTTCAGGGTTCAGGTCCTAGAAGGGGTGCAGCGATGCATAGAAAAAGAAACAACACTCAATGCAGAAATTGGGGGATCAGGAGACTGACTCTCTATCCTTGTTGGGATTAGAGGTACTGAACCCTGACTCACTGTGTATGTATTCTTAGGTTTACATATATCACAAATACCTCATGTAGGCATGAAAAATAATGACTGGCATAATGCAGACTGTGTTCAGAGAAATTATTAGATTTTATGGCACGCAATTTTAATTTAACAGGTTTGTTTGCTAGAAAGGCATATGACTGTGGTAAACAGAACATGAGGACCTGTGGTTAGGACTTTTTTTTTGTCTAATTTCAGGTAGGAGCAGCTGCATTCCTCAACTTGAATTGACATACATATTTACTTTTATACAATTATGCTGTCAGCAATATTGAGATGTGACACTGGTCTCTAAGAAAAATGGAATTAAAGAAGCTGTTTTCAAGTGTGATGAGTGTTTCAGTTTGAAGTGTCTTTGTTAGAAGAAGGAACAACACTGGCTTGAGTGCCCATGAAACCATGAATGGATGTGCTAAATTTGGCTACATTCTTACTGTGACCCATGCAAGCATACTTATGGGCATTCTCCAGGTGTTAAGCACAGCTACTTTGAGGCACCAGACCTGCAAAACCAGAGTGCAAGACAAGGACTTAATCTGGAGGAAGCAAGAGGAGGTAGTGTATCAGGTCAGTAAGGACCAGGACACCTTGAAGGGGAATGATGTGGATGAGAAGATCCAGAGGAAGAAGGTGAGTGAGAAAGATGTGATTTTCCTTCTCATAGATGGAAACTAACAGATTCAGGTAACAAATGAAGAGTCTATGCTAGAAAATTGGACTGTAAACCTAATCAGTATCTGACTGGCATTTCCATTTTTGGAAATGCTGGTGATAGAAAGTCTCATACCCTCAACCACATTTCTTTTATGTCTGGTAAATCTTCAAAACCTTCTGTGCACAGAAGCCCTTCTGCAGGAGATGAGGCACTATGAGTGGACACCTGAGTCTAGTCCATCCTACTATGTGTTAACAGCTAGCTCATGCTTGCTATTCTCTCTAATGCAGATATGTGATGTTGTGAGTCAGCTGGTGTGCTTTTCACCAACTTGATAGATCATCCTCTTGAAACTAAGCCTGGAATAAATTCTTATTCCTCTCTTAATATGCTTCTGGTCAGGAGTTTTATCAAGCAATGAAAAGCTAACTCCTTATCTTCATCTCTGAGGTATCTATGTAAGATGATTAGTTTAAATGATTCGATGACTCAACAATGTGAGAGAGTGAGAGAGTTCAAGATGAGCCAAAGTCAATTGGCTCTTCTCTGTCTTAGAACCTATCTTTTCGGTGTGGGACCCAGGCAGGCACTTTTCTGTGTGTTTTTGTAGATCTAGCTCTCTATAAGTAATGGCAATAAGATGATTACTTTGATGAAGGATAGGTAAAACAATGCTTACTAGGAACAATTAATCTTACTAGGAACAAGGTGTTTGTGAAACATCAAGCTTCCAGATCTACTGGTGTTCCTTCACTGTGTAAGAGATCTTATAATTTGACATTCACATTTTTCTAGCATCAGTAACTTCAAACCTTTAAAATCATGCTTTGTGCAAAAGCCCCATGTTTAAATATGGAGGACAAGGCAGCTTTCTTACTTCCTGACTGAATGCCCTTATGGAAACAGCAGAAAGCAAGCACTGGATGGAGAAGGCCATGGTGTCCATGCATAGGTGGGCATGCTTTCTGGGAGGTAGCTGATGAATATGGCACTGATTATCCAGCAAGACAAGCAAATTGTCTCCTTGTTAATTTGTATAGAATGCATGCTCTTGAAAAGGGTTTACATTTTTGGCAGCTGAAGCTGCTTTCTTGCTTCTATTCCCAAGCATTTGAATATGATAGTATTTAAAGATGGGAGTCATGATAAAATAGGCATCTTTGGGATAAAAATTAGCCAGCTGCCAGGAAGTAAGGAATGTTGCAATAAACAGCTGAAATTGCTCTCACTTGCTTAGCCTGAAGACTTCTCAACAAATTTTTAAATTAGTTTTCTTGTATTTCCTGAGACCATGCCCTCTATCTAGATGATCATACTTGAATTCTTTGTAGAAAGAGTATATTCTAACACAGGCTACAAGAGCATAACACTACTCATAATCACTGCTGGGCAAATGCCAGGATCATACTAATAAGACATTAAAGTCAATACCATTATTGATTATATACATTTTGTCCAAATTGAGCTAGTTGTATTTGAAGTTAGTGAATAAAGTGTACCATCAATGCTACATGATACTGCAAAAACAAAAAAAAAAAAACATGCTTTAGAGATGGAGAAATAGCTTAGCAATAAAGGCACTTGCCAGCAAAGCTGAAGGACCCAGGTTCAATTCCCCAGGACCCACATAAGCCAGATGCACAAGGTGTCACATTAATATGAAGTTTGTTTGCAGTGACTGGAGGCTCTGGTACACCCATTATCTATCTGTCTCTCTCTCTCTATCCTAAATGGAGGCTTTAAATGTTATATTATAAATATAAATTAATGTTAAATTGCCTATAGAATTACCAAAAATAATATTACTTTGTCACAGTTCCCATGTAAAAAAATACTTCTACATGCATATGTATGGAATGTATGGGGTACACATGTGTTGCAGTCCGGTTCGCATTGCTGGTAGAAGTCACCCAACCAAGAGCAGCTTCTGGGAAAAAGAGGTTTATTTGGCTTACAGGCTCGAGGGGAAGCTCCACGATGGCAGGGGAAAACGATGGCTTGAGCAGAGGGTGGACATCACCCCCTGGCCAACAGAAGATGGACCACAGCAACAGGAGGGTGTGCCAAACACTGGCAAGGGGAAACTGGCTATAAAGCCCATAAGCCCACCCCCAACAATACACTCCCTCCAGGAGGCATTAATTCCCAAATATCCATCAGCTGGGGAGCTAGCATTCGCAACACCTAAGTTTATGGGGGACACCTGAATCAAACCACCACATTCCGCCCCTGGCCCCCATAAACTGATAATCATACATGATGTAAAATGCAATGCATTCATCTCATTTTAAAAGTCCCCATAGTTTTTAATCAATCTCAATGATGTTCATATATCCCCATAGTTCAAGATCTTTTAACTGAGCCATAATACCAAAATATAACCTCAAAAAACCCAGAATGGCACAGAATAAATATTCACACTGCAATAGATGGCATTGGGCATAGCAAAGAAACATTCAACCAATACAAGATTTAAAACAACCAGGGCAAACATCAAACTCTGTAGCTTCAAGTCCAGCAACTCAAACCAGTGACAAATCTTCAAGTCCAATAATTCTAACAGCAACAAGTCTCTGGCATTACAATTCCGCCCCTCCAGCTAGGCTACTCACAGTCCTGGAAAACTTCATCGGGGCCAGCAGCTCCTCGGCAGCCATCTCATGGTCCCGACATCTCCACTGGGTCTCCACTGCAAGCCACAGTTCATCTTCATGGCCCCATGGGGTCTCTATGCAGGCAACCAACAAACCTGCTTCACACTGCCCATGGCCATTTCCAAAACACAAGACCGTGTTGCAAACTCAATGACCCTCTTTCCAGCATTTCTTATACTCCACAATACCAGGTAGGGTGCCAATTTGTTAATCCAGGGGGGAATAAAGCAGACTTTGAAGAACAGGACACTCCTTGAGCACTCAGGCCCCTTCAAAAGAGTTGACATTCTTTTTGTTGCCCCAGCGCAGGTCAGCTAGCCCAGTCTCAAAGGTTGTAATCTCTCAGTGGCAGCTGAACGGGCAGCAGTTCACCCAAAGATTTTCCTTTCTGTGCCATATCTCTCTGCACACACCAGTTCATTTCTACGCTAAGCAACCCTGCACAACTTCTCAGGACACGGGCACAAGAGCAAGCTTCTCACACAAACTGCTAGCCCAGTCCAGGCACAGCTCTTTCTCACCCTCATAAGCCAAACCTCACAGTCCATAGTTCTTACTGCATTCAGGTCTTAGAGCTCAAACCAGAATAGTCCATCAAGCTGTACTTACAGCACTGCAAGGCATCTCTTAGGCCAAGGTTTCAACTCCTTCCACATTCCTCTTGAAAATCAGCTTCAAAAGGCTGAAGCCACATAGTCAGGTGTCTAGCAGCAATCCCACTCCTCGGTACCACTTTACTGTTGCAGTCCGGTTCGCATTGCTGGTAGAAGTCACCCAACCAAGAGCAGCTTCTGGGAAAAAGAGGTTTATTTGGCTTACAGGCTCGAGGGGAAGCTCCACGATGGCAGGGGAAAACAATGGCATGAGCAGAGGGTGGACATCACCCCCTGGCCAACAGAAGATGGACCACAGCAACAGGAGGGTGTGCCAAACACTGGCAAGGGGAAACTGGCTATAAAGCCCATAAGCCCGCCCCCAACAATACACTCCCTCCAGGAGGCATTAATTCCCAAATATCCATCAGCTGGGGAGCTAGCATTCGCAACATCTAAGTTTATGGGGGACACCTGAATCAAACCACCACAACATGTATAAGGGTACACATGCACATATGGAGGTCAGATTTTTATGGCACATGTCTTCCTCAATCAGTGTCCACGATATTTACTGAGGCAAGGTCTCTCAGTTGAGCACAGAACTCACTGATTAAACTAGTTAAACTAATTAATTAAACTAATCCAGCATGCCTTGGGGATCCGCTGCCTCTACCTCCTGATGGCATGGATTACAGATGGCTATTGTAGTCACCCAGAATTTACATGGGAGCTAGGAATCTGAACTCCAGCCCTCAAACTTGTGTAGCAAGTGATTTACCCACTGAGTCATCTCTCAAGTCCAATAAAACATGTTATCATTCCACCTAGACATTCTACAGTGAAATTTCCATATAAGAGAAAATGAAACAGCAGCTATGTTTATATATGCACACAAAACAACACTCCTAAGTGATGAATCGTTAAAGGATCATGCATAATAACACACAAGTAATTTGAGATTTCATCAATAAAAACACAGAGAAACAGCTTGTAGTCATAAAATAGACTGATGCTATTTATAAATGAATTATTGATACCATATACATGGACTAGATTCAAAACAGAATGCTGATTGAAATTAATCGGACTCAAAAGGATACATGGGATGATTTCACGTATATAATGTTCAGGAGTAAAGAAAACAAATTAATAGAGACAGAATGCATATTGATTCATAGAGGCTTGTTGCAGGCTGGTTCGCATTGCTGGTAGAAATCACCCAACCAAGAGCAGCTTCTGGGGAAAAGAGATTTATTTTGGCTTACAGGCTGGAGGGGAAGCTCCACGATGGCAGGGGAAAACAATGGCATGAGCAGAAGGTGGACCACAGCAACAGGAGGGTGTGCCAAACACTGGCAAGGGGAAACTGGCTATAATACCCATAAGCCTGCACCCAACAATACACTCTCTCCAGGAGGCACTAATTCCCAAATATCTATCAGCTGGGAACCTAGCATTCAGAACACCTAAGTTTATGGGGGACACCTGAATCAAACCACCACATTCCACCCCTGGCACCCATAAACTGATATCCATACATGATGTAAAATACAATGCATTCAGTCAGACTTTAAAAGTCCCCACAGTTTTTATCAATCCCAATGACGTTCAAACATTCCCATAAACCAAGATCTTTTAACTGAGCCATAATACAAAAAAAATAATAACCTCAAAAAACCCAAAATGGCACAGAATAAATATTCACACTGCAGTAGATGGCATTGAGCATAGCAAAGAAACATTCAACCAATACAAGATTTAAAACAATCAGGGAAACCATCAAACTCTGTAGCTTCAAGTCCAGCAACTCTAACCAGTGACAAATCTTCAAGTCCGATAATTCTAACCAGCAACAAGTCCCTGGCATTCCAATTCTGCCCCTCTAGCTAGGCTACTCACAGTCCTGGGAAACTTCATCGGGGCCGGCAGCTCCTTGGCAGCCATCTCATGGTCCTGGCATCTCCACTGGGTCTCCACTGCAATCCACCATTCATCCTCATGGCCCCATGGGGGTCTCTATGCAGGCAACCAGCAAACCCGCTTCACACTGCCCATGGCCATTTCCAAAACACAAGACCGTGTTGCAAACTCAATGACCCTCTTTCCATCATTCCTTATACTCCACGATACCAGGTAGGGTGCCAATTTGTTAATCCAGGGGGGAATAAAGCAGACTTTGAAGAACAGGACACTCCTAGAGCACTCAGGCCCCTTCAAAAGAATTGACATTCTTTCTGTTGCTCCAGCGCAGGCCAGCTAGCCCAGTCTCAAAGGTTGTAATCTCATAGTTGCAGCTGAATGGGCAACAGTTCACCCAAAGATTTTTCTTTCTGTGCCATATCCCTCTGCACACACCAGTTCATTTCTATGCAAAGCAACCCTGCACAACTTCTCAGGACATGGGCATAAGAGCAAGCTTCTCACACAAACTGCTAGCCCAGTTCAAGCAAAGCTCTTTCTCACCCTCATAAGCCAAACCTCACAGTCCATAGTTCTTTCTGAATTCAGGTCTTGCAGCTCTGAACAAGCATAGTCCATCAAGCTGTACTTACAGCACTGCAAGGCATCTCTTAGTCCAAGGTTTCAAATCCTCACACATTCCTCTTGAAAATCAGCTCCAAAAGGCCAAAGCCACACAGTCAGGTGTCTAGCAGCAATCCCACTCCTCGGTATCACTTTACTGTTGCAGTCCGGTTCGCATTGCTGGTAGAAATCAGCCAACCAAGAGCAGCTTCTGGAAAAAAGAGATTTATTTGGCTTACATGCTGGAGGGGAAGCTCCACGATGGCAGGGGAAAACAATGGCATGAGCAGAGGGTGGACATCACCCCCTGGCCAATGTAAGGTGGACCACAGCAACAGGAGGGTGTGCCAAACACTGGCAGGGAGAAACTGGCTATAATACCCATAAGCCCACCCCCAACAATACACTCCCTCCAGGGGGTGTTAATTCCCAAATATCCATCAGCTGGGAACCTAGCATTCAGAACACCTAAGTTTATGGGGGACACCTGAATCAAACCACCACAAGGCTCAAGGGAATATTTGGTATGATGTGATTTTTTTTTTTTTATCTGGACGATGATATTGTTTGTCACTCTCAATATTGGGTTAATCTTAAGAGTAAAGTTTCAGAAGTAATGATAGCGTTTTGGGGCAGTAACCTCTCATTGCTGGACCAAAACACCTGACCAAAAGCAGCATATAGAAGAATTTTATGTTGGCTTACATCTTGTGAGGAAGTTTCAACATGGCATGGCAGATTAGAGAATGAGTGTCACATCAGGGTCCCCATTCTGGTTCCATGACTGCTCTCCACTTTACCAAAACAACTGTTTGGCAAGTCCAGTGACTCTCTCTTTCCTAGACTTGCTATACTTCCAAAACCTCTATCAAAATGTGTTAATCCAAGGGAAATAAAGCTGACTTTGAAGAGTAAGAACCCCATTCAGCATTCTTCCTTCAGGTCTCCTCTTTTCAAGCATCAGCTTCTCCAGGCCCCCCTCACCCCCAGCATAATACCACTGCAGAAAAGCTAGCCCAATCTCAATTGTGATAATTTCTAAAACAGTTATAATAGTATCTGGCCCAAAACTTTATCTTTTCTTTCTGTGCCACATTTCATATATTTCATAGCATTCTGCTTATACTACTTAATTATTTCTAAATTAAAATTTGCTCAAGTTCTCAGGACATGGAGAGAATATAGTTAGGCTTTCCACCAAACTGTCACACAAATTACTTCTAGTCAATTCCAAAGAAAGTTCTCTTTCCTCTTTGAACCCTCATGAGCCAGGTCTCCACAGTCCACAATTCTTGATACATTTAGTTCTTTCAAGTTGTCATCAGAATTCTCTGCCAAGCTCTGTTAACAGAACTACATAAGGCTTTTTGAGTTCCAAATTCTTCCATACTCCTTCCACAAACCAGTTCCAAAAGAGCTAAAACCACATTGTCATGTAATAACCATACTTCATGGTACCAATGTTCTGTGTACTAACCTTCTGGTCACTAGAACAATCACCTAACCAAAATGAGCATGTGTAAGCAAAGGGTTTATTTTAGTTTACAGTCTCAAGAGAAAGTTCATAATGGAGTGGAGGAGCAGTGACTGGGCATCACATCTTTCCATGGCACTATGTTTTAAAATAAATATTTTTACCTGGCCCAAGCACCACATCCCACCAGCTGGGGACTGAGTGTGAGTCTTATCATAAACACGTGAGCCTATGAGGGACATTTTATGTTCAAATTACCAGGAGTTTAAGACTTTTAAGGAACTCTAAAGTTCATCTTGGGTCTTGAATAAGACTCTTCAATTTACATTAATCATGGATGAATGCTTGCATATATGCACAAACTCAACCACAAACTCTTAAGTGGCTACTCATCAAAGTGTCAGGTTCAATAACCCACAAGTGGAAATGACATTGACAGAAATAACTTGTACTTAGTAATAAATTAGAATAATGCTATGTTTGGCCACATGGTTGTCCAATTTAAATGTAAACTGCAATGCATTCAATAACATTTTAAATTGAGTTCCTCATATTTTCAAGGTATATTTGAGGCTTTCAGTTGTGTTGTGTAACTAGTAGCTTTCATATAATACAATGAAAATGCAGGCAACTCTCAATGTCATGGAAATTTCTGCTGGACAAAGCCTTAAAAGTATTACCACTGAACTGTGATATCCACACTCAATTTCTATGATGTTATTGAATTTGTTTATTCCATCCTTTGACATATGTACATTGATTCTCCACATAATTTTATAGAAAACATATTTTCAAAAAAATCTAAGTTTACTCTATTTATCTGTGTGCATGCATGTTAGTATGTGTATGGGCATATGTGGAGTTGACATTTCATGTCTTCCTCAATTGCTCTTTACTTAGTTTTATGAAGCAATGTCTCTCACCAAACCTGAGGCCCACTTATTTGGCCATATTAGCGTAGCTATCAAACCTTGGGAATCCTCCTGCCCCTGTGACCCCAACAGGGTATTACAGGTACATGCCATCAAACACAGATTTGTTGTGAGTGTGGAGAATACAAAGACAGGTTTTATACTTTCATTAAAAACACTTCAGTAACTGAGCTATCTCTAAAGCCCAATTTTCAGTTTTTATCTGTGAATCTGAAAATGTTATAATTTCTCAATAATGGCACATTTGTTTTTGCTAAATCTTGTATGTTTCTCTCATTCACAAGACAATAAGACTCTAGGGTTGCTTCCTTTGGTAAATTTTATGCTTTTCATCTTAAACAGTTCCCAAATGTTTATCTGTTGAAGTCTTGGCTCCAGATGCAACACTATGGCACAGAAAAAGAAATCTTGATTTAAATCTTAAAGATGAAATGTTTTCAAATTTATACACATGTGCCTACAAACAATAAAAGTAATAAGTTTGTTTGAATGTATATCCCCAGTAGACTCAGGAGATTTGTTAAAACTTTTAACTTGTATTTTCAGCCATGTGTATGGAAGTGGTATCACTGGGAGCAGATTCTGGGGGCCAGCCCCAAAAGTGTATTTGGAGGTGTTCTAATTTCCAACTTAAAGGTATGCAGAGGGCTTGGGCTCTGTGTGCTTGGCTCTTGCTTATAGTGTGGTGTGTCTGTCTGATTGGATCTGTGCAAGCGGGCCAGACTCTTTGGTCCTCAGTGGAACTTTCCCTGGAGGTGTGTGCTTCAAATGAACCCCGCCATTCAATCCAGGCTCCCAGGACCTTGAACATACTAAGCAAATATAATACCCTAGCTTGAGGCTTACATTCTTTATTCTTTTATTTATTTATTTAGTATGTACATGCCTGTAGTATGGTAGTCGTAATGTTGGTTGTGTGTGTGTGTATGATGTAGTATATGTACATGTTTGTGCTGATGTGGCTTCATATGTGCACGCCTATGGAGGCCAGAAGAGGACTTCAAGTGTCCTTCACCATTGCTTGTCTATCTATTTTTCCTTGAGACTGAGTTTCTTATTTATTCTAAAATTTAACATTTTCATGATCCCTAGTTATTCTCTTGAAGTGAGTGGCCATGCCCAGTTATTTTATGTAATTTCTGTGGAATTGAAATAGAGCAATCTCAGGCCCTCTTAGGTCTTCATGTTTGAGCCAGGAGTATGTTTAACCATTGAACCAACTCTCAGGCCCCAATATTTAAATTCTTAAAACTATTATTGTAAGATATGAAACAGAACACATTTCTAGAAGTTGAAACATGTTCCTAAATTTTTGCCATTTCACAACCCCAGAACTTTAACTTCCCCTAGCATGTAGGCTCTTCAAATCTAGATTGTATTCAGTTTTTGATAGTTGACATGAATGAACGATGACTGTAAATAACATTTAATATTGTTTAAGAGGATATTTTAAGAGATACAGTGATCTTTGGAAATATTACTGGCTTAGTAACTTTTAAGATGTTTTACTCATGGTTTTGTTCAAAATGTAAAGGACCAAAAGACTGAAATGTCACTGCCCTGCTGCTGTCACTAGCATGATTTAAACTGAGGTATGTACTCTGATGCCAATAAGATGGCTTATCTAAAGAAGATGTCAAATCATTGGGAGTTAATTGATCATTTTAGTTAAGGTTATTTAGAGAAACACAACAAAGAGAAAGGATACATAAATATTACCAAAGCATAAATGTTAGACTGGGTTCCATGATAGGGCCTGGGTAATCCAACAATGGTTTTCTGCATCCTGGAGTAGCTGATAGTGCTACAGCTACTCAGGGCATAAGAATGAATGCCTCAACAGTTTCAGCCTTGAGCTGAAGTCTTGGAGGATTTCTAAAGAGCCATTGCTTTTCAGTCCTTGGTTGAACCTGGAGCAGATCATTCTCAGCGAACTTACCCAATCACAGAAAAAAAATCGACACATAGTCTCACTCATCTGCAACACCTAACCTGAATTTGCCCAAGATGCCTTACATATCCAGCAAGTACCTCATGGACTAGACAATAAGATGGATGGGAGGGTGGGGAGGGAATCAAAGGGTGGAAAACAGTAATCCGGACCCAAACGGCAATGGTACCATAAAATTCTACTTCCTAAAAGACAGACCAAATGACTGAACCTTCACTAGTCCCTTACAGGAAACACCTGAACCACAAGACACTGGAGAGGGTAGGATCAAGACTGACCTAAATCTCCTACATCTTCCCTCCCTCCCTCTCCCCCTCTCCCCTCTATCTCTCTTCTCTCTAACTCTTGTATATTAGTTGTCTTTTTCCTCAATTTCTTAGTGCACACTGACCTGTAACCCCCACTTCCAGCTTGGGCCTACAATCCACAATGAGCTTTTGATCAAAGAAACCTACAAGGTTTCCCAAAACAATGACAGACTTCTGTCAGAGTAATTGATGACCCACCAAAGGCCAGTGGTAAGACCCTATTGCTGAAGACTCCATACGCAGCTGACACGTAAAATGGAATGACATGGCTGGAAGCCAGGAGAGAGTCAGTCCCCAGACAGTCAGCGTGTCTAGTGCCAGAAGGTGCTACATAGGCGACTGGGGGAAGTGACCAAGATCTGTCCAAGCAACACATTGTTTAACCTAAGTAGCAACAACAAGTGCAATAGTGGTACACAGCCATGGTGAGGAATCAATTGCTCTTGATTTGGCTAACTGATCCACTCAGTGGTACTAGACCCTTAGCTGGAGCTGGAAAACAAGTCAGAACCATACCCAAACACAAGCCCACTCTACAATATCAAGCTACCATCAATCACGGGGTATAAGAGGGCCTACACCTATCAAACTGTCTATCAAAAAAGTAAGTGTTATCTCAATTTTCTGGGTGCTAACTCACTCTCCGTTGGAGAATCTGCTTCTCTTTTCCAGATAGATGCAGATCCTAAGAAGAGAGCTGCCCCAACATACCTCAGAAGGGGCCCAACTGAAACTAAGGACAACTGGCGAAATAAGCAAGGGTGATGTTTTCCTGTGAACTGGATAGAAGTCATTTTAACATATTCTACAGCAACAACACAAAAATTCCAATTCTTCCCTGAGAGAGTTTAGGGTGACTGGAGCTCTGAAAGTAAAGTGCAGAAATGTCCTTCGGTTTGCCCTTGTAGTCTTTACTTTGCTAGAGTTCTGAGAAGAATCTAGCTTCTCCTTATCACTGGCCTAAATGAGTTACATAGATCTGTTTTTCTATAAACAACCTGAACCCTTCCCCAGGAAGGAGCATTCCTGGGAGTTTTAAATCTGATTCTGACATTGTGGCTGGTTAAACTCAGCCCCAAAATGTACCATCATGGTTGATTAGTTCAGCCCCCATTCAGAATCTATTACTGACTGCAATTTGTGTCAAAGGGTGGGCTTTATAAAGCCCTCTCACCTCCCTCAGGGTTGGAGCTCTTTGCACTTCCTCCTCTTAATCTAAAAATGTCACTCTAGACCTTACCTTCTGGTCTATGGATTTTAATTCTTTAAATTCATAAGACAAAAATCTGGTGAACCCTAAATTTACTGGTGCATTGGCATATTGGTATATTGACAAGAAACCCCAAACTTCCTATTTTAAATCTACAATGGAAAAGTTCAGTAAAAATAAAACAATGCACACTAAACTTTAATCAAATTTGTCCCTTACTGTGATCGTTTCTTCATTAAATGACACAGTTGTAATTTTTTGAGGAATATGCCCATGTTGTAAACTAGTAACAGGGATTAATGCAATGTCACATGCTAGAGTACAGCTTCTCAAAGTCTAGACTTTTGTTCATGAGTAGGAATGAATAGTGATATATTCAGGTGCCAGGATGGAACAAACACATTAGGAAATAGTCAAGTTTATAAACTATGCAGTGAGACCAGTGGAATGAGAATTTCAGGAGGCTTAGGAAACTACAGCACATCCAATGCTTTATAAAGCAAGGACAGACCATCCCCATTGATGAGTGCTGAGTGACTTTATGAATACAAACTTTACTACCTTCAAAGTATTGCATAATAATATAGTTGCTAGAAGTGCAAAAGACTTCTCTATCTCAAAATAAGTATCATTATAATGAAAGTGAGAATCTATATATGACAGTATCTATTCTAGGATACTGAATTCTAAACTATATTCTATACTTTCTCCTTTCAGAAAAGTAAATCTCTTTATTAAGATATTAATAATCCCTTTACATATAGACTCAATGAAATATCTGCAAAACTTCCAACAGGCAAAATTACAGAAATGTAAAAGCATTTTGTTTAATTATTTGCACTTTGTTAGTTTTATATATATACACACCTATATAAATATATAGCACTTTGATAATATAGACCCCCTATTACCATCTCTTATCCCCCTTCCATTCTGGCTGGAACCCCTTGTTCTTCATTCAATATACTAATGGATACAACATTGAAGAGAGCGGTTCTCTTTCCTCCAGCAACCACTAAGTACCAACAGCTCCTCATGGAGGGTAATGGTCTCATATGCAGGATAATCTACACTACTCAATCCATTACACTATTTTGTGCAGGTCTAATGCAGGTGACCACAGACTTCTGTAAGTTCATGAGTACAATAAGCATGTTTGTACAGGTGAGAGCATTTCGTAGAATTTATTCCCAACCTTCAAATGTGAAATTCTTTCCACCTCCACTTCCATGATGTCCCCTGAGTTTTGTGGGTGGATTATATAAATGGCTATTTAGAGCTGAACACTCAGCAGTCAGTTATTTTTAGCACTGTTAACAGTTATGAGACTCTGTATAACTATACAGTATGGTTAGTAGCCCACTGACAAAAGAAAGATTTTTAGCCCAAGATAATAGCAGAACTAATCTTTGGTTGTAAACATAAATGTTGAAGTCAGTTTAATGTATTTGTTTAACATATAATCAGTATTAGGATCCTCTCTAGGGTATATGGCCTCCCCAATCATATTTTCCATTTTGAGGTAGTCTCACTCTAATACAAGCTGACCTAGAACTCGTTCCGTAATTGCAGGCTGGCCTCTAACTCACAGTGATCCTCCTATCTCTGCTGTGGCGGTTTGATTCAGGTATCCCCCATAAATGTGTGTTCTGAATTCTACATCCTGCACTGGTGGAAATTTGGGAATTGAAACTTCCTGGAGGCAGTGTATTATTGGGGGTTGGCCCATGGGTGTTATAGCCAGCTTCATCGTGTCAATGCTTGGTACACTCTCCTGTTGCTTTTGTCCATCTGATATTGGCTAGGTGGTGATGTCCACACTCTGCTCATGGCATTGTTTTCCTCTGCCATCATGTAGCTTTCCCTCAAGTATATAAGCCACAATAAACCATTTCCCCCCACAAACTACTTTTGGTTAGGTTCTTTTTTCAGCAATGTATAGCTGATTCCAACAGTAAACTTGGTACCAAGATTAGGGGCATTGCTGCTAGAAACCTGATTATGTGGCTTTTGGCATTCTGGAGCTGATTTTCAAGAGGAATGTGGAAGGATTTGAAACATTTACCTAAGAGATGCTTTGCAATGCTGTAAGTACAGACTTATGGATTACTCTGGTCAGAGTTGAAAGACCTGAATGTAGTAAGAACTATGGATGGCGAGGTTTGATTTATGAGGGTAACCAGGAGCTTTGCCTTAATTGGGCTACAAGGAGTTTGTATGAGAGGCTTGATGCTATGCCTGTGTAGTGAGAACTTGTACAGGGTTGCACTTTGCAGAAATGGACTGGTTTTAGCAGAAGGATATGGCACAGTAATGAAATATTTGGGCTGAAACTTCTGCCTTTCTAGTTGCAATCTTATGAGAGATTACAACCTTTGAGATTGGGCCAGATGACTTGCATTGTGACAACAAGAATAATGTAGCCTCTTGAAGGGGCTTTAATGCTAAAAATGTGTCCTATTTTTCAAACTCAGCTTTATTCTCTCCTGAATTAACAGATTGGTAGCCTGCCTGATATTGTGGAGTATAACTAGCATGGGAACGAGACAGTCATTGAATTTGTAACACAGTTTTGTATTTTGGAAATGGACATGGGAAATGTTCAGAAGGCTTGTTGGATTGCCTGTGTGGAGATCCAATGCAGCCATGAGGATGAATCATGGATTGCAACGGAGATGCCAGGACTAATGGCTCAAGAGAGCTGCCAGTATGAGATGAAGTTTTCTGGGTCTGTGAGTAGCCTAGGTGGAGGGGCAGAATTGGGACTCCAGAGACTTGTCACTGGTTAAAATTTACTGGAAGACTCATTACTGACTAACGTTGTTGGACTTGGAGCTACAGATTTTGATGTTTGCCCTGTTTAAATCTTGTATTGGTTGAAAATTTCTTTGCTGTTCCCAATGCTATCTTTTCCAGTATGAGTGTTAATTGTGTAAAATTATGGTGTTTTTGAGAAGTTTTTATATTATGGCTCATTTAAAAATTATTGGAATATCATGATATATGAACATAATTTGAATTCATAAAATTATGGGGACTTAAATTTGAACTGAATGCACTGTATTTTATATCATGTATGTTTATCTGGTTATTGGGACCAGGAGTGGAATGTGGTGGTTTATTTCAGGTGTCCCACATAAACTTATGTGTTCTGAATTGTAGGGCCTCAGCAGGTGGCAATTTGGGAATTGAAACCAGTTTCTCCTTTCCAGTGTTTGGCACACAATCCTGTTGCTGTTGTTCATTTGATGTTGGCCAGGAAGTGATGTCCATCTTCTACCCATGTCATGGTTTTCCCCTGCCATCATGGAGCTTCCCCTGAGTCTGTTAGCCAAAATAAAGCTGTCCCCCCCCACCTCACCCCCCAAAAAAGCTGCTCTTGGTTGTATTTTTTTTGCCCGCCAAGTGCTGGGATTAAAAGTATGCCCTAGCACACCTGGCCCAGTCATGAATTTTTTCACCTCTTTACAGTATTAGTCATGAACTCCTTTTTATAATGTGAGTCTCAAATCGATTCAAGAGGAGCTTGGTTACTCTCATATCATACCACCATTGCACCAGTAGGCACCTCTTGCTTTGCAGGACAGTATTTTAGCATGCAGAGTCCATCAGTGGATGAGGTTGTTGATGGATTTTTCTCCTGCAATGGCTGGCATATAAGCTTCTGGCACTATGAAAGCTAACTGGCAGAAATGAGGCTTCCAGTTCAGTTCTGGCTCCATTCCTCTATATTCTGCAAAAAAACAGTATAGAGTCTTCTGCAATAGGGTCTTACTGTTCAGTTTTATTGGCCAATTTAAGAGTAACAAAATTGACCTGCATTGTTTTTAAGGATTTTTGGCTTTCTAACCAGCAAGTTATAGTGAAGTATACCAGACTTGGCACTGTTATTTTTATTTAAAAATAATTCATGGCTTTTAGGGGCATAGTTATCCATCTTTGTAGGATATAGCCATAAACTATTGTTTAAAGTCCATGAGTTTGTATATTTTCTGTTGATTTAAAACTTTATTGTTGTTAATTTCTAGATATATTCTATTATGGCTAGATAGAATGAATGAACTTACTTCAGCTTTCCCAAATTTTTAGATACCTGATTTGTATCCTAACATGTGACCTATATTTTTTTATTAACTTCCATGGGCTATTAAGAAGAATGTATATATTATAGTGGTTGCGTAAAATGATCTAAACTTCTCTGTCAAGTCCTGTTGTTCAATGTTGTTATTAAACGCTAAAGTTTCTAATTTTTTTATCTGATTGACATGCTACTGGTGAGAGTGGGGTATTTGATGCCATCTAATACTACTACTACTGCTACTTTAGGGTTAACCTATGCTTTCATATTCATTAGCATTTGTTTTATTAAACTTTAAGCCTCTGTATATAGGATTTTGATATTACTTGTTCTGCATTGGGCCTTGTGTATTTGAATATAGTTGATGGGTCATTTTTCTGATATGCAGTGTTGAGGGAATGTTGGGATCAGTAGTTGGTATTCTCTTACCTTAATTAGACTTGGATTGGGCCAGTGTAGCTTGATTACTGAACAGGGGTAGCCAAAATGGTCACAGCCTGCCTGAGACTTCAGGGCACCCGTGAACAGTGAATAATCCCCATGAAATCCAATCCCCAATTCCAAGGGGATTATTGGGGTATTACCAGGGTGAGGTGGTCTGGTGACCCATTCACCCATATTTGGAGTCTGAGAAGCATGATGGTGGGGGTACCAGGGACCTATATGTGCAGTTGATGCACTCATATGTAGAGTCCCAGAATATGGTAATGGGGTCCCCAGAGACAGAGACTGGGTTTTGGATGGCCCTCCACTTATTTGAACTGACTTTAATCTAAACACTGAAGAAATGGGCAACCTAGTTTTGGTGGGGTGTGTAACATCCCTAGAACTCATGAGAACATTCTAAGTGACTTGATGATGGGTACACTGGAGGTGCAATTTTTGGGATTTTGCCAGTTCCTTCACTCAAGGATGGAGTCAGAGAGACTAGGAAGAAGGACCTTGAGTTTGTGGAACCAAGGCCAGGTGAACACTGCTGTCATCTGTGTATCTAAGTAATGGGAACCTTGTGAACATGGAAATGGGATAAGGGTAAGGTTGCTCCAACACCCACCTGTGGAATTGGAGCAACATGGAGACAATATGTTCGTAAATCTAGTTCAAAGTTATAAAACTCACCATTTTATGAAAATTATTTTTCTTCTCTTTGAAATTAATTTCTTTAAACTCAAAATCCCCTTCTGAACTGTCAGAATTTCACTACATTAATATACAAATGAGTCTGTTTCTTGCCATGAACACCTTTGTGATGTAGCCTGACAAGAATGGAGGAAAGCTTAAATTTGAAGATATTCCAGTGGCTAAATGAGGGCTCCTTGGCTGACAACAATATTCAATATATGTGTCAGCATCTTACCAAATGATAGCTACACTGATTTGATCATCACTGAATCTCTGTGTGCACCAAAGCCTCACACTGTACTCCCTAAGTATGTGAAGATATTTTACATTAGTAAATGTACTGAGAAGGTCTGCTCACTAAAGGCTGGAGTTCCCAGAACAGGACAGCATTGTTTGATCCTATGTGCAGCTCTTCATACTAGCTGTGATCTATTTCCTAGACTCTGTCCTTTCTGAATAGCACACCTTCACATCTTCCCATTTCAGACTAAAGATCACTTATTTTGACAAAAAATGTGAGGTGCAGAAAGTTTAAGTTCAGTTTTCTTTTCAAGTTTTGTATGTGCGTGGTGTATACACATGTATATTCTGACAGAGTGTCTCATTTGCTTGCCTGCAGTGTTCCAAGTGGTGACCAGGAGAGAATGTCAAATGTCCTTCTCCATCATTCATTCACCTGTTTTTCCTTGTGACAGAATCTCTTACTGATTCCAGAGCTTGCCACTCAGGATCCCCAGTGATTCTTTGGTCCTTGCTCCCCAAGACTGAGTTACAGATGTATAAGCCTCACCAGCTGTTTAAATGGGTCTTACAGATTCAAACTTAGGTAGTCTCAGGCTCCTCAGGCCCTCATTCTTGGTCAGAAAGCACTCTTAACCCTTCTGTATAGATACTTTTGTTGTTTCATATATTAGTGTTTACAAAAAAAAAGTCTTTATGTTTTACTTTCCTATTGTTAATCTAAATTTCAAAATACTTCTTTTAGCAATTTGTTATAAAGTGTCCTTCATTGTTTCTGAAAATAATTTTATAGTTCTTTACTACATACTATATCTGCTTTGTATTCTGTTTCTTTTTCATGGAAATTCTGTCTTTGTACAAGCCAGACATGGTCCTTATTGCCTGTAATTCCAGAACTTGAGATGCTGAAGGAGAAGGATTAGATGAGGACAACTTGAACTACATAACAGTTCCAGGACAGTCTGAACTACATAGTGAAACCTTGTATCCAAAAATAGAAAGGAAGAAAAAGGAAAGGATGGTGACTCAGAGCTTAGGTAGAGTACTTGCTTAGAATGCACAAGGCCCTTGGCTTGATTCTCCACCTGCAAAATTAAAGAGAAATTCTGATAACTGATACAAAATAGAATGACCTTAAAGGCTTTATGTTTCATAAATAAGGTGATTATAAAATGAACAAATATAGTGTTATCCCTTTTATATAAGGAACCTAGAGTAGTTACATTTATCAAGACAGAAAGTAGAATAGTGGTTTTCAAGGAATAGGGAAAACTATGTCAGGACACTTTATGTTTGGTAAAATGAAAAGCCTTCTAGAAATTTGTGGTGCCAGTGATTGCACAACAAAGTGAAATTGTACATTTAAACACTGTGAAAATGGTTAAATTTTTATTACAATATAAGAGTTGTAAAATAAAGAACATATTGTTAACTTGTTAAATACCTAAGACATATGCTCAAAATTAATATCAATTATAGGTAATTCTCTCATTTTTTAAATTTAACTTATTAGTTTTCTTTTCAGCAAATACAGGCAGTTTGGTACCATTGTTTAGGCTCATTCATGACCTACACCCACCCAAAGGCCCCTCCTTGTTAAAGTAACTGGGTCATGGATTGTGGAGTTAGGCCACAGTTCTTCTTATGATAAATGTCTCTGCATATCATGACCCAACATGTGAGTCTGACATTCTTTCCACACCCTCTTCCGCAAAATTTCCCTGAGCCATGTTGGGTTCATTTTTGGTCTGCTTCAGTGATGAGGTGTTGGGGGCCTCTGAGGCCCTGGCTCTCTGGTTTGGTAGGAGTTGATTTTTCTCTGTGTTGGTCACCTTCACCTTTGTGCTGGTATCCAGTTCATCAGGAAAACAGCACCCTTGTTTGTTTCACCAATTTTCCTTAGTTTCAGTCGGGCCCCTTTTGAGGTATGTTGGGGCAGCTCTCTCCTTAGGATCTGCATCTATCTGAAAAAGAGAAGCAGATTCTCCAACAGAGAATAAGCTAGCACCCGGAAAAAGGAGATAACACTTACTTTTTTAATAGAGAGTTTAATAGGTGTAGGCCCTCTTGGACCCCATGATTGATGGAAGCTTGATATTGGAGAGTGGGCTTATGTTTGAATATAGTTCTGACTTGTTTCCCACCTCCAGCTATGGGTCGCGGACCACTGAGGGGATCAGTTAGCCAAATCAAGAGCAGTTGGTTCCCCACCATGGCTGTGTGCCACTATTGCACTTGTGTGGGCATCACACCAGGTTATTTATTGCTGAGTAGGTTAGACCATGAGTTGCTTGGACAGATATTGGTCATTTCCCCCAGTCGGCCATGTAGCACCTTCTGGCACTAGACACGCTGACTGTCTGGGGACTGACTCTCTCCTGGCTTCCAGCCATGCCATTCCATTTTACTTGTCAGCTGCGTATGGAGTCTTCAGCAATAGGATCTTACAATTGGCCTTTGGTGGGTCATCAAGTACTCTGACAGAAATCTGTCATTCTTTTAGGAAAACTTGTAGGTTTCTCTGATCAAAAGCTCATTGTGGATGATAGCCCCATGCAGGTAGTGGGGGTTACAGGTCAGTGCCCACTAAGAAAATGAGGGAAAAAATAACTAATATACAAGAGTTAGAGGGCTGGAGAGATGGCTTAGCGGTTAAGCGCTTGCCTGTGAAGCCTAAGGAACCCGGTTCGAGGCTCGGTTCCCCAGGTCCCACGTTAGCCAGATGCACAAGGGGGCGCATGCGTCTGGAGTTCGTTTGCAGAGGCTGGAAGCCCTGGCACGCCCATTCTCTCTCTCTCCCTCTATCTGTCTTTCTCTGTGTGTCTGTTGCTCTCAAATAAATAAATAAAATTAAAAAAAAAAAAGAGTTAGAGAGGTGAGAGAGAGAGGGGGGAGGGGGAGAGGAAGGGAGGGAAGATGTAGAAGATTTAGGTTAGACTTGATCCTACCCTCTCCAGTGTCTTGTGGTTCAGGTGTTTCCTGTAAGGGTCAAGTGAAGGTCAATCTTGTTTAGTTTTTTTCCAAGAACCAGCTCTTTGCTTTGTCAATTGCCTTAATTGTTTCCTTGGTTTCCAATCCATTAATTTGTGCTCTGATTTTAATTATTTCTTTCCTTCTGGAGCTCTTTGGGTTGGATATTTCTTGTTTTTCCAGTTCCTCTAGGTGGATGGTTAGGCTATTGATTTGGGAACTTTCTGTCTTTTTTATGAAGGCATTGAGTGCTATGAATTTTCCCCTGAGGATTGCCTTCATTGTGTCCCATAAGTTTGGGTATGATGTGTTCTCATTGTCATTCAATTCCAGGAATTTTGCAATTTCATTTTTTATTTCATCCACTATCCATTTATTGTTTAAGAGTGTGCTGTTCAGTTTCCAGGTGCCATTGGGATTCTTGGTGGGTCTTTTGTTATTGATTTCTAGCAATATAGCATTGTGATCTGATATCATGCAGGGAATTATGTCAATTTTCCTAAATATGTGGAGGCAGTCTTTGTGACCCAGTATATGATCTATTTTGGGGAACGTTCCATGGGCTGCTGAGAAGAATGTGTAGTCTGTGGATTTGGGATGGAAATTTCTGTAGATGTCCGTTAGGTCTAAGGGCTCTATAGTTTTGTTGAGCTCTTACTTCCCTGTTGAGTTTCTGTTTGGATGATCTGTCTATTACTGATACAGGTGTGTTGAAGCTATGATGGTGTTAGTGGTTATTTCTGTTTTATTGTCAAGTAGGTTTTGTTTTATGAACTGTGGTGCCCGTGTTTGGTGAATACAGATATATGATTGTAATTTCCTCATGATGGATTGTTTCCTTAATGAGTAGGAAGTAGACTTCTTTTCTTTTTTGATTATTTTTGGTTTGAAGTCTATTTTATCTGATATTAATATAGCTGCACCTGCTTGTTTCTTATTCCCATTTGCTTGGAATATTTTTTTCTACCCTTTCACCCTCAGGAGGTTTCTGTCTTAAGTGGTACGGTGGCTTTCTTGAATGCAGCAGATTGAGGGGTCTAAGTTTTTGATCCACCCTGTTAGCTTGTGTCTCTTGATGGGTGAATTAACGCCATTAATATTTAGGGTGATGACTATGAGATTTGATTTGATCCCTGCCATGTTGTGGTGGTAGAGATGTGTTGGTGTTTTCATGGAATTTGAAATTTTTTTGTCTACTCTGGGTTTGGTTGTTGTAATCTGCTTCTTGTAGGCATTTGTGTTTGGTTATTTGTTTCTTCTCTGTGGAGAATTTCCTGGAATACTTTCTGTAGGTTTGGTTTTGTGTTCATATAATTGTAAAGCTGAGTTTTGTCATGGGAAGTTTTTCTTTCACCATCTATTATGAGGGAGACTTTTCCCAGGTAGAGTAGTTTGGGTTGGAAGCCATAGTTTCTTAGAGTTTGTCCAGTTTCATTCTAGGCCCTTCTAGCTTTCAGGGTTTCCAATGAGAAGTCTGAAGTAATTCTGATGGGGTTTCCTTTGAAAGTGGTGTGCTTTCTTTCCCTAGCTGCTTTTAGGATTTTCTCTTTGGTGTCAATGTTTAGAGTCTTAATGATAATGTTTCTTGGAGAGTTTCTCCTTTGGTCCAGTCTGTTTGGAGTTCTGTCTGCTTCTTGTGTCTTGATGGGTCTTTCTTTTAAGAGACTGGGGAAGTTTTCTTCAATTATTGTGTTAAATAAGTTCTCTGTGCCTTTGGTCTGAAATTCTTCTCCTTCTGGTATTCCAGTGATTCTGATATCAGGACATTTAAGTGTATCCCACAATTCCCTTATGTTCTGTTCACAGGAACTTTTGAACTTACTGAAATTTTTGAACTCTCAAACTGTTTCTTCCATCCTGTCTTCCAGATCAGAGTTTCTATCCTCCCCTTAACTGACTCTATTCTTGAGAGCCTCTAGAGAGTTTTGGACTTGTTCAAATAAGTTTGCATTTTCTACTACTTTCCTATGTATCACTTCCATTGCTCTGTGCAGTTCCCTTTTCACATCATTTTCTGATTTTCTTGATTCTTAGAATTCATCCTTGCATTTCTTTATGTTTTCATTTATTGTGGCCAGCTGATCTTTAAGGTCCTCTTTTTTTTCACTCTCCCTCAACTCTCTTAGCTCTCTTTGAATTCCTTCCAGTGTCTTATCATATTGCTCTAGCTTAGTGATGGTAGCATCCATGCGATTATCGGTCCGTTGTTGCTCTCCTGCAAGTTCTAGCAGTAGGTCAGTCAGCATTGCATTGCTCATAGCTTCTACTTGATGTTGTGATCCTAAAAACTCTTCTATGTTTTGCTTAGATGTAATCCTTGTTGGACTGGGTGATCTGTCTGGATTTTCTTACATTTTATTTTTCTTGTTATTTCTTTTATGTTGTGGTCTACACATGACAGTGTATGGGCAGGTAGGTGGGTGGACTAGCCTGGGCTCTAGCTCAGTGATACTCCAAGGCAGCCTGGGGCAATTGCCAAGTAGCCTGGGTTTTTGCTCTCTCTTGCCAAAGCTGCCTATCTACTACCCTACAGGGGCGCCAAAGTTGCCTGAATTCTCACCCAGTAATGCACCAAAGCTGTCTGCCTTCGAGCTTGGAAGGGGACTGAGGTAGGAAGCCCTGAAGCTTCTCAAACTCTGGCTGGGAACACTAGGACCTGCAATCAGTCTGCGCTCTCCCACTACAGGGTAGTGGGCGATGGGCAGCGATGCCAGGTGGGGGATTGCACCTGACCTGGAGCTAGTGACTCAGTGTGGGCTTGTGTGGCACTTGCTGTGGGACTGGGCCTGGTGCACGTGCAATTGTAGTGCAGAGGCAGCTGCTGTGTGCATGGGATTGGGGCACAGCGGAGGCTGGCCAGAGGGCGAGCGATGGGAGCACAGCAGTTGGTGGTCTGGCAGCCGCCTGATCCAAGCCGTGGTGGTCACCGCAGGTGTGTGAACAGAGCACAGCGCGGCAGGCTGGCATGCATGATCAGAGCACAACGGCAGAGGTCCCTGTGGGTGTGGAGATCCCCACAGGTATGCAAATGGAGCACAGCAGTGGAGGGCCCCGCAGGTGTGTGATCAGAGCACAGCACAGTGGGCTGGTGGGCGCATGATTGGAGCACAGCCACTTGGGGCATGGGGCCCGGAGGCTGTATGGAGGGGGTAGACCACCCACTTGAGAGAGGATCTGTGATTCCCTGTTTTTCCCTACTCTGTGTCCTCCCACTGGCAAGCAGACCCTGATAATCCTTAATTTCTTGCCTTTCTTTCCCCGGTATTTGCAGCACAGCTAGCCGGTCACCATCTTGGCCGGAAGTCTTCTAATTTTTTCATTTTTAATGAGAAAATATTATCACATCTTTGATGCAATTATTCTAAATCAACTAGAATAAATCAGAAGCTCATCAGTATATTTTCATCTAAAAATTTGTAATATGTATTTTTAGTATGTGTGTTAATCCCATTGCCTTAGTTTCTTATTGATGCTGTGATAAAATACATAATAATAAGCAACTAAAATCAAGTGTCTACACACATACATCAAACATACATGTATGCATACCATTAATACCATACACAAAAAGTAAAATAAAACTTAAAGGAGAAGGGGTTTAGTTTGATTTACTGTTCAGAAAAATAAAGTAGATCATGGTAGTAAAGGATGGCATGGCCTAAAGCACAAAGCAAGAAGCAGACAGAGGGAAACTGGTGCTCAACTGGCTTTCTCCATTCCCTTTGTAGTCAGTTTGAAACTATGGGAAGGTTCTGGACCATTCATGGTGGGTCTTCCCTTTTCAGCTAAACCTCTCTGGGAATATGCTCACAAGGCCTCCTAAAACTGTGCTTCATTAAATTCCTAAATTTTTCTTAATCCAGTCTAGTTGACAATCAAAATTAGGCATTATACCCATGTTATAGCTCTTTGAAAGAAGGACAATTTTACAAGTATTTGTTTTAATCTGTACTTTTTCTTTCACTTAAGGTAGATACCAGTTTAAGAGAATTATTAGGCTATTCAAAGAACTTGCTAAGTACTTTTTTTTAAGTTGACCCATATTCTGTCAGAGAGAGATACCATCTGCTATGTCAGCCAACTACCCTTGGCTGTGCTCTGTGCTATGGAAACAGGCCACTACACTCCTGCCAAGAGTTTCTGCATGTCATGAACATTAGTCATCATCTTGAAGCATTTAAATCAGCATTTCCCTTTCCTGTTTGTGTTACTAAGAACAAAACTATAATTATGTTGAACAATTTACAGATATGAAAAGCTTTAGAGAAAATGATGATTTTCCTGGTTAGCAGAGGAATATATATCAGTATAGAGGAAGCTTTGGCCAGAAATCTTAAAAAAATGGTCAGGTTAGTAAAATGAGAGCCTTCTAAATAACAAGAATTAGTAGGATGCTAGGAGATAACATGGCCAGCATGCTGCCATGACTGCTCACAAACTCACACTTGAACCATGACCTCCCTCTGCATGAGCTTATTTTCTTTGTTCTCTAGTGAGTTAATAAGACTTTTGATTTTAAGAATAAAATGAGTTATAGGTAGGTCTGGAGAGATGGCTCAGTGGTTAAGATGCCTGCTGGAAAAGCTAAAGGAGCCAGGTTCAATTGGCCAGTGCCTATATAAGTCAGATGCACAAAGTGACACCTGTATTTGGAGTTTATATGTAGAGGCTAAAGGCCCAGGAGTTCCCATTCTTTCTCTCTGCCTCTCCCTTCCTCTCTTTCTGTCTCTCTCCCTCTCAATCTGTCTCTTTCTTCCTCTCTCTCATTCTTTCTCTCTCAAATAAATGAATGAATGAATGAATAAATAAATAAATACTCAAGAATATAATAACATTTTGTTATGAGAAACAAATGCAAGTAGCTTAAATATGTACCTTTGAATAGCATAATTAACAATCATTGAGAGAAAAACTACAAAAATCTGCTTTTCCATGAGGCAAACTGAATCAGGCTTCTCTGAGTCCTTTTGGCCTGGCCTGACATTTAATCTCCCTCTCCATCCTGGACAGTGCTGCTAAATCACATTAGTAAAAGTGCTCTAACAACAGGCTTCAGCCAGGACTCTGCTAAATCCATGTTCCTTTTCATTACCTACAATTACCAAACCCATTCCACTCCTGGGTTTCAAGACTCACTTGTCTTCAAATTCAGAGTAGAGCTCCATCTCTCCACACCACTGCAAGAAGATTTAGCCCATAACCCACCAACACCTTCAAATTAATTTACTTACACTGTTGTCCTCTCTGCTTCACCATAGCCACCCTACTGAGCCCAGCACATTCCATAACTATAGTTGAGACAATATACACACAGCTGGTAACAACTCAGTAAAAGGTATTTCTTTAACTGATTAAATTATTCAGGTTATTTTACTTCACGCCCTAATTACATCTTTCCTGGACTGTCAAATAACCATAAAAGAACACAAAGAATGATACTCTTTTCCATGGAGGGCACTGGAGAAATTGATTTTCTATGAAGAAAAACACGAAACTTAATCTACCATTTCATATTATGCTCAATTTATTGTTTAGTAATTAATTGAAGATAGACTACAGAATTAAATGTGAAAAGTACAATACTGTGTGTGCAAGAAAGCATAAGAAATTTCCCTGGCATTAAATTAGACTTTAAGACTCATCTAGAATAAACTCCATATGGACCGGGTCAAAGATGCTTGCAAAGTCTGATGCCCTAGGCTTTTTTTTTCTTTCATCTTTTTTTAATAGATATGGACATATTTTATATGTAAATGACACATGTCGGTACCATCTTTCCCTCCTCCTGTCCCTTTTCTGGAGAGACCTTCCTCATTGGGGATGAAGGTCAAACCCAAGGGGATTGTGGGTCATGCCATATAGGGGTAAGGGGAAGGCAATGTCTCTGTGCAAAATGTCCCAACTTGAGGATCTAAAAATCTTTCCACTCCATCTTGCACAAAATTCCCTGAGCCATACTGGGAACATCTTAAGTCTACTTCAGTGATGAGCATTTGAGAGCCTCTGGATCTCTGGATTTGTAGGTGTTAAGTGTCCTCATGATCTTTCTCTATCACCCTCATGTTGATGTAATATTCACTAAGAAAGCGACATTCTTGCTCATTTCCCCAGTTCCTCTGTGGTTTCAGGTGGGGCTAGGATGGAATGCAATGGATTATTTTATCTCCTCATGTCCAGCTCCTTTATTTTAAAAAGAAGCAGATTCTCCAATGGAGAATAAAGTCAGCACCAGTTAAATAGGCTAACCATTATTAATTTAGAAAGAATTTAAAGGGTTTAGACCATCTTTTATTCTAAGGTTAGTGGGAGCATGACATTGGAAAAATCACTACCTGGATAATTCTGACTTGTTTCCCAGTGCATTTATTTCCACTGAATGGATCTTTTAGTCAGTCCAAGAGCAGTTGATTACCCACCATGGCTGTGTTCTACTATTGCATTTGTGAGCATCATATCAGGTTGTTTGCCTCTGAGTCGCTTAGACTTTGAATTGCTTGGAAAAATGGTAGCCACATTACCCCAGTAGGTCATGCAGCACCTTCCAGCACTAGACAGGTTAATTGTCTGGAGACTAGCTCTCCTTCTGATTCTAACCAGGGCTCTCCATGGTACGTGCCAACAATGTTTGCTGTCTTCAGCATTAGGGTATTACTATTAACCTGTGGTGAGTTATCAAGTGCACTGATAAGAGGTCTGCCTTGTTTGTTTAGGGAGATCTAGTAATTCTCTCTGATCAACAACTCATTGTGGATGTAGACCACATCCTGGTACAGGGAATTACAGGTCAGCATCAGGGGAAAAGGGAAAAAAGCCAGAGAAGAAAGAGAGACAGGAGAAATTTGAGGTTAGGTTTCATTTCACTCTCTCCAGGTTCCTTCAATTCAGGTGCTCCCTGTAATTTTGCATGAGGGTTCCAACCTTTACTCTGACTTCCAGAATACACTATTCTACAGTACCAGTTCAATTTGGATTCAGTTTTGTGTCACCCCACCTTTTCCCTTCCCCCAAGCCTTCTCACTATTATCCAAGCCTCAAGATGCTATTCAGTTATGTCAGAAACTGGGGCTGATCCAGGTTAGGAATTGCAGGTGAGTGAGATCATGTGAAGGTTGTATTTCTGTGATTGTGTGAGGTCACTTAGAATGATCTGTTCCAAGTTCGACCATTTTGCTACAAATTTCAATGTGTTATTTTTTCTTACTGCTGAGTAGAATTCCATCATGTAGATTATACCACATTTTGATTATCCATTCATCCAATGATGGACACCTGGGTTGATTCCAGTTTTTAGCCATTATGCATTGAGAAGCTATAAACACGGTAGAACAAATATCTCTGAACTGATATGTGGAGCTATTAGGGTAAATGCCCAGTAAGGGAATAACAGGGTCTGTTGGTAACTCTATATTCATCCTTTTCAGGAGTCTCCATATTGATTTCCACAGTGGTTGTACCAGATTACATTCCCACCAACAGTGAATGGTGTTTCTATTTCTTCACAGCCTCACAACATTTATTTTCATTTGATTTTTTAATGTTTGCTATCCTTATTGGGGTAAGATGGAATTTCATAGTTGTTTTAGTTTGAATTTTCCTAATGGTTAGGGATAATGAACATTTTCTTAAGTGTGTGTTTGCCATTTGTAATTCTTCATCTGAGAAGTCCCTATTTGATTCTCTGCCACATTTTGTGAATAGGTTGTTTAATTATTTTATTGTTTAATTTTTTGAGGTCTTTGTAGATTCTAGATACTAGGTTTCATTCAGTGGTTTTGGAGAAAAGACAGCCTCTTCAGCAAATGCTGCTGGGAAAACTGGATATGTATCTATAGAAGGATGAAAATTGATCCTTATCTCTTTCCATGCCCAAGTCCACGTGGATCAAACCTTAATATCAGACCTGAAAGTCTGAAACTGCTAGAGAAAAAAGTGGGGAAACCTTTCGACATATTGGTCTTGGCAAATACTTTCTGAATATAACCCCAATTGCTCATGCAATAAAACCACAGATTGGGCTGGAGAGATGGCTTAGTGTTTAAGCACTTGCCTGAAAAGCCTAAGGACCCTGGTTCAAGGCTCGGTTCCCCAGGACCCACTTTAGCCAGATGCACAAGAGGGCGCACGCATCTAGAGTTCGCTTGCTGGAACTGGCTGGAAGCCCTGGTACATCCACTCTCTTTTTATCTCTGCCTGTTTCTCTTTCTATCTGTTGCTCTCAAATAAATAAGAATAACCAAAGGAAATATTTAAGAAAACACACAGATTAACCTCTGTAACCTTATGAAATTACAAAGCTTTTGTACAACAAAAGATACTGTGAATAGAGCAAAGAGGCAACATACAGAATGGGAGACAATCTTTGCCAGCTATATATATGATAGAGAATAAATCCCTAGGATATACAAAGTATTCAAAATATAACAAGAAATCAAATAGCCCAATTAAAAATGGGCTATGGAGCTAAATAGACAGTTCTTAAAAGAAGAAAGACAGATGGCATATAAACATCTAAAAATGTTCTACATCTCTAGTCATATAAGGGAAATGCAGATTAAAAGTACATTGAGATTCCATGTCACTCCTGTCAGACTGGCTACCATTATGAGAACAAATGACCATAAATGCTGGTGAGGATGCAGAAAAAAGGAACCCTCCTACACTCTTGGTGGGAATGCAATCTGGTCCAGCCATTGTGGAAATCAGCTTGGAGGTTCTTGAGACAGCAAAAAATAGATATGCCATATGACTCAGCTATACCACTCCTAGGCATATATCCTAAAAAGTTGTCTCACTACCTTAGAAATGCTGGTATTTTTATTGGTATTGCAATTAATCTGTATATTTCTTTTGGTAGAATTGTGTTTTTCACAATATTATTTCTACCTATCCAGGAACACAGGAGCTCTTTCCATCTTCTCAAATCCTCTAGTATTTCTTTTGGGGATGTTTATGTTTCCTTACACAGTTCTTTCACAGCCTTTGTAAATGTTATACCAAGGTATTTAATTTTTTTTATTTTTTGCTACTGAAAATGAGACAGCCTCCCTGATTTCTTTCGCTGTGTATTTGTCCTTTGCATATAGAAAGGCTACTAATTTTTGTGCATTGATTTTGCATCCTTCCACTTTGCTGAAAGAATTTATAACTTTTAGAAGTTTTGTGATGGAGACTTTTGGTTCATTTATATAGGATCATGTCATCTACAAATAGAGCTAACTTGACTACTTCCTTTCCAATTTGAATCCCTTTTATTTCTTTCTCCTGTCTTATTGCTTGGGCTAGTACTTCTAGTACTATGTTGAAGAGCAGTGGTGAGAGTGAACACCCCTGTCTTTTTCCCAATCTTAGTGGGAACTCCTTGAATTTCCCCCATTAAGTATTCATTAAGTATTATTTGGGCTTTAGGAGCTTTACAAATAGCCTTTATTATGTTGAGATATAAATCCTCCATGTCTTTTCTTTCCAGTGTTTTGATCATGAAATGGTGCTAGATTTTGTCAAAGGCCTTCTCTGTATCAGTGGAGATTATCATGTGGTTCTTATGGTTCAGTTTATTTATGTGGTGCATTACGTTGACTGCTTTCAGTGTGTTAAAAGTTCCCTGCATCCCTGGGATGAAGCCTACTTGATCAAGGTGGATAAAGCTTTTGATGTGTTGTTAAATCCAGTTTGCAAGGATAGGATTTTGTTCAGGATCTTTGCATCTAAGTTCATTAGGGATATAGGCTTATAATTTTCTTACCTTATTGTATCTCTGTCTGGTTATTGTATTAGGGTTATGCTGTTAGCTTCATATAAGGAGTTGGCGAGGATTCTTTGGTTTCCAATTATGTGGGCAAGTTTGAGAAAAAAATGTTTTAAGTTATTCTATGGTGGTTTAATAGAATTCAGTGAGAAGCCTGTACATTTTTATGGGGGAGGTTTTGGATTAATTTTTCAATCACCATGGATGTGATAGGTATGTTTAGGAGATTAATCTTCTCAGAGTTTAATTTGGGTAGGTGGTATGTGTCCAGGTATTCATTAATTTCTTCCAGGTTGTTTAGTTTTGTGGAGTAGAGGTTCTGGAAGTATACTCTGATGATTCTTCCAATTTCATTGATGTCTGTTTGATCTTTCCATTTTCATTGTTGATTTTGTTAATTTGTGACTTCTCTGTTTTTTTTTTGTTTTTTTTTTTTTTTTGCTTGATCAGATTGGCCATGCATCTGTCAATCTTTTTTTTTTCCCCCCAAAGGAACCCCTCTTTGTTTCACTGATTTTTTTAAAAAGTTATTTCTTAGTTTCCAATTGAGTAATTTCTGTCCTAGTCTTGATTATTTCTTTATGTCTAGAGCTCTTTGTGTTGGATTTTTCTTGTTTTCTCCAGTACCTTTAGGTGGACAGTCAGGTTATTGATTTTCAATCTCTCTGTCTTTGTAGCAAAGGCATTTAGGACTCTGAATTTTCCCCTTATGACTGCTTTCATTGAGTTGAATAAGTTTGGTAGGTTGTGTTTTATTATTATTGATACCTTTGAGAATGATATTATTATCATTCAATTCTAGGAATTTTACAATTTTTTTTTTTTTTTTACTTTTTCCACAACCTGCTCATTGTTTAAAAGTGTGGTATTTAGTCTCCAGGAGCTGGTGGAGTTCTTGATGTGTCTCCTGTTGTTAACTTCTAGCTTTAAAGCATTGTGATCTGAAATGATGCAGGGAGTTACTTAAATTTTTCTGACTTTATAAAGGCACACTTTATAGCCTAATATCTAGTCAATTTTGGAAAGTTCCATGGTCTGTTGAGAAGAATGTATATTCTACAGAGTTGGGGTGTAAAGTTCTGTAGATATCCAATAGGTCTAGTTGATGTATGTTGTTGTTGAGCTCTATTATTTCCCTTTTGATTTTCTGCTTGGATGATCTGTCTATTGATGATAGTGGAGCATTGAAGTCTCTGATTATGAGGGTTCTGTTTTATTGTCAAGTAGATGTTGTTTTATAAACTGTGGTGCCCCTGTATTTGGAGCATATATATTTATGACTGTGATGTGCTCATGTTGGATCATCCCCTTGAGGAGTAATAAGTGGCCTTCTTTGTCCTCTTTGATTACTTTTGGTTTGAAGTCTATCTTATAAGATATTAATACAGCAACACTGGCTTTTTAAAATTTTCCTTTGCTTGGAATATCATTTTCCAGCCATTTACCCTGAAAATATGTTGATCTTTGGTGGTTAGGTGGGTTTCTTGAAGACATCAGATGGGGGTGGGGTCCAGTTTTTTGATCCATCCTGATAATCTGTGTCTTTTGATAGGCGAGTTAAGACCATAAATGTTTAAGGTTATTACTGAAAGGTTCATTTTTCCCTGCCATGATGAGGTGCTTCATGGAGCTTAGTGCTTTCTTGTGTTATGTATTCTTTTAGCTTGGTTTATTTTGTTTATTATGAGCGTCATCATGTTGACTCTTGGGATTGATTGTTTGATTGTTCAGTGTGGAGTATTTCCTCAAGTATTCTCTGTAGGTTTGGGTCTGTGTTAATATAAACATAGAATTGAAATTTTACATGGAAAAATATATTATGAGGCATACTTTTGCTGGATAAAGTAACTTGTGTTGGAAGCCATAGATTTTCAGACTTTGAAGTGTTCCATTCCAGGCCATTCTGGCTTTCAGGGTTTCCATTGAGAAATCTCATAATTTTGGTGTTTTTGCCTTTGTATGTTGTGAATTGCTTCTGTCTTGCTGCTGTTTTATTTTTTTTTTTTTAATACTCTCTCTTTGTTTTCATTGTTAAGAGTTTTAACTATGATGTATCTTTAAGAGTTTCTTCTTTGGTTGTGTCTGTTTGGTGTTCAGTGGGCTTCTTGTATCTAGGTGGGCTTCTCTTTGGCAAGATTTGGAAAATTTTCTTCTATAATTTTGTTGACTATGTTCTCTATGCCTGTGGTCTGGATTTCCTCTCCTTCTGGTACAGCCATGACCCAGATGTTTGACAATTTTAGGGTGCCCCACAGGTCCTTTGAATTTGGTTCTTTAGTTTTTGAACTTAGCAAAGTTTTTGGCCTCCTGATCAGATTCTTCTGTCTGATCTTCCAGACCAGAGTTTCTGTCTTCCATATGAGTAACTCTGTTGGTGAGTGGTTCTATAAAGGTTTTTATAATTTCTACTTGATTTTTGTTTAGTGTTGTGTTATTCTGTATCATGTCCACCTCTTTCTTTAGGTATGATTTCAATTCAAGTCTGACTCCCTTGATGCTTTCTGTACTTCATTCTTGCATTTGATCAAGTCTTTGTTAAGCTTAATCAACTGATTTTTGAGGTCTTACATTTCTTAACTTACCTTTATTCATATCTCTTTGGAGGGTTCTAACATTTCCTTCTATTAAGTTAAGCCTACTTGCTGTTAAATACTGAACACTCCAGGAGATTATTCCATTCAATTTCATTGATACTATTGTTGATTCTTTGATAATTTGCTTGAAGTTCAGTGTTTTGTTTTTTTTTTGTTTGTTTGTTTTTTTGGTTTTTTTTTTGTTGTTGTTGTTTAATCAGGGTCTCATGGGTTGTTATGCTTCCATTTTGAGAATTAAATTCTGTTGATTTCTCTATGATATCATTGGAGGCTTCCATAGTAGGACTTGGCATCCTTGTTGAGATCTCTCAGTTTTCTGACTTCTGTTGACTTTTTCTGCATTGTTATCTACCCATTTTAGGAAGACTATTTTATTGAGAAAGAAGCAAATTTTTGTCCTTTGGCCCATTCACCTTCTGATTCATGTGAAGAGGGATGTTGGTATCCAGAGGCCAGTCAGGATACCAGAGAAAAAGGCTGATTCCACAGCTCACATGGGAACCAGGCCTTCCAAAGAAAGGCACAACAGTACCTAATAGGACCAGAGGACTAGGAGAAGCAAGGGAACAGGGATCTGGCTTACCCACTCCAGACTGCCAGGCCAGCCCACCCACTGTGTGTGTAAGGAACTCAGACCTGGGGTGGTGAGAGGAGCCTGAAAATGGGTCTGGCCTACTCCGTCCAGACTACCACCCTGCTCCCACACTGTCTGTGCACGGAACTCAAACCCAGGGGAAGATGCCCTAGGTTTGACTCCTCAATATCCACATAAAGCTATGCACACAAAGTGGTGCATGCATCTGATGTTATTTTGCAGTGGCAGGAAGCCCTCTTTCAAATGAATAATGCATATGTGCATATATATATATATATATATATATATATATATATATATATATGTATATATTTTCCCCCCAGGGAAATTAAGAAAGGATCAAAAGATAGTAATGGTAAAAAAGAAGATAACTGTTACCTTAAGAAAAGATCATGGCTTCCTTGGGAAACCTAAGTTCATCCAAAGCAGCTCCTCAAGACCCCTCCCCATCTTTCTTCCTTTTTATTTTCTTTACAGTATTTTAATGCTGGAGAAATTGCTCAGCAATTAAAGCACTTGCCTGCAAAGTCTAAGAACCCAAGTTTGATTCCCCAGAACCCATATAATCCATATGCAGAAGGTAGCATATATATCTGGAGTTCCTTTGCAGTGGATGGAGGCCCTGTTGTGCCCATTATCTCTATATACATTTTTCCTTCTCTTTCTCAAAATTATTTTATTTATTTATTTGAGGGGAGCAAATGTGCTTACTAGGGCTCCCTGCCATTGCCATTTTAATAAATAAATAAATAAAACAAATTAGAAATAAATGATCACTTTGTGTATAACACTTAATGGGGGTACTGAGGCTTTTAACCCAGACCATCAGATTTTGCAAGCAAGTGTCTTTAGGAGCTAAGCTGTCTAGCCCTTTTTTTATTCTTACATCTTTTTTTTTTTAAGTTTATTTATTTATTTATTTATTTTAATTTATTTGAGAGCGACAGACACAGAGAGAAGGACAGATAGAGGGAGAGAGAGAGAATGGGCACGCCAGGGCTTCCAGCCTCTCTGCAAACGAACTCCAGACGCGTGCGCCCCCTTGTGCATCTGGCTAACGTGGGACCTGGGGAACCGAGCCACGAACTGGGGTCCTTAGGCTTCACAAGGCAAGCGCTTAACAGCTAAGCCATCTCTCCAGCCCTATTCTTACATCTTAATCTCTCTTTATTTCTGTGCCTAGACTATATTCCAAAATTAACTTTAGAAAGAAACAAGTAATCTAATTTTTTTTAATTATGGAAAGACTTAAATCGGCAATGTACGAAAAGACATAAATAATGACCTGTAAGTATTAGAGGGGAAGTTTACATGGCAATTTGTCAGAGAAAAGCAAAACCACTACTTTTGAACCAAATGGTTTAAAGCTCACAACAATGCCAATAACAAGACTTAACACGAATGCAGACTTATACACATGTTTGGAAATGCAGAATCTAGTTATTCTATTAAAAAACAAAAACACCTCTTTGGACTCACACTAAACCTGCACAGTTGCCACCAATCATTGAGCAATTTTAACCCTAGGCTTATGTACAACAGAAACAAATTTGCCTCAAAATACACTTATAAAATATTTACCATAGGATTATAGATACTATAGTTGTTTTCATTTGAATGCAAAAAATATCCCACAGTTGTAGAACATTAGGTGATGGATCGTCAATAGAGGAAGTGAGTTAGTATAAGCAGGGTTAGGGAACTGATAGCTAAGCCCCACTTCCTGTTGTTTTATGCTTCCTGAGGAAACAATGCCACCAACCACTTCACATTCCTGCCATGATGGACTTAGTCTATATCCATAAGTGTATAAAACTCCCTGATTGAAGTCACTAGCTGGCTAATAGCTTGGGAGCTCCTCTGGCTTGTTTTCACTTATAATTTAAGTTCCAGAAAAGCCTAGTTTAGTCTACCTTTCTACTGAGGCTGCACTTGTTTCCTGCAGGTCCCAAGACAAGAATTACATCTGCTGGATTGTAGAGTTTTAGAGACTGTTGTGTGTCTAGCACTCTGCTTCGTAAACTAAGCCCATCCAGAGCTGAGAAAGGATCTGCCACTTTCAAAGCTGATAACAATTAGAAATAAATCCAGAAGACAGAAGTCAAGAAAGAGTTTACTTCTTTCCTAGTAGAGACTGAGATAGACATGGTACAGTTGATTTTTTTTTTTAATTTTTAATTTTTGGTTTATTTTTATTTATTTATTTGAGAGTGACAGAGAGAGAGAGAGAGAGAGAGAGAGAGAGAGAGAGAGAATGGGCGCACCAGGGCTTCCAGCCGCTGCAGACTAATTCCAGATGCGTGTGGCCCCATGTGCATCTGGCTAACGTGGGTCCTGGGGAATCGAGCCTCGAACCGGGGTCCTTAGGCTTCACAGGCAAGCGCTTAACCACTAAGCCATCTCTCCAGCCCAACATGGTACGGTTTAAGGGCAGAGATAGACATTGTCTATCCCAGGCTGAATCATGGATATGTTTATGTATATACCTGTATGTAGTGTACATATGACAAACCTACTAACATTTTCACATTCAATTGTAACTATATATTTTTTTCAATTAAAATTACTGGTATAAAATAAATGCTTTAAAAGTAACCTATACCAATGGTATGTAGAGATGGCTTAATGGTTAAGACCTTGCCTGCAAAGCTTAAGGACCCATGTTTGATTTCACCAGTACCCACATAAAGGCAGAAGCACAAGGTGACACAGGCATCTGGAGTTTGCTTAGTAAAATTTGAAAGAAAAATAATCCTTACCTGTCAGGAGCCATAGAGCAAAAGCCTCTCCATGTTGCCTAGGCCTGTCCGTAAGTTGACTCATTATTCAGAAAGCTGGTCCATCCGGCTTTCTGTTAGGTACTTCTGGAATGTCAGTCAGCTGACTGCTTATAGAATCTTATCTTTTGCAAAAGGCTGGTTTATGGTCAGGCTGTGAAGCCTGGCACAGCCAGGATGTTAAGCCATTGAGGCAAGATTAGATAAACACCTGATTATATCCCCTCTAGGTTTCCTGACAATTCCAAGGCCCTAAATCATGTTAGCCAGCTTATTCCCCCCCCCCCCTTTTTCTTCCCTTATATTACCACTGTTTAAAAAATAAAGATTCAGAGACCTTGATTGGAATATAGACTTGGTCTCCTTCTTTGTGTCTCTTGTCTCTCATCCAGGTTAATATCCCCTCAGGTCCTTGTTTAACTCACCACTGGCCAGGGCAAGTAGCACCTGAATGTGGGGCTCAAGGTATGAAGTGTGACCTAGATGTCGCTTGAGTGGACGGCCGTCCCAGCCATTGGACCACCACCTCACCAGTGGGTGAGTGAAAGTCCGCATAGAGATCAATGCAGGCAATCCACCTGTAATACAGATCTGCACCGTGATCACCCCAGAAAAAAAAACAAAAAAAAAAAAACAAAAAAAAAAGCCTGTGATACAGATCCGGAGAGGTAAGAGAAGCAATGCAATTATGGGACAAACATTAAGTAAGCATGAATTTTTTCTCTCAAGGCACAAGGAACACGTGTTAAGAAAAAAAAAAATTAGTAAACAGTAAAATGGAGCTAATTGCCATAGTAAAAGATACTTTAAAGTCAGAAGGAATTGAGATTGATTCAAGTTCTTTAAGCAATTTTTTTTAAATTTTATCAGGAGGATATGTTCTTTTATATGTGTGTGTGTGTAGGTGTTTATGTGTGCTCATTGTGCTTGCTAGTCGTGTCGTGTTTATGACTGCGTGTGACTAAAGAGATGAGAGGGATGCAGGTGACACCACTTTCTCTGCTAGAGAACCATTTAAAGGAAATCAAAGAACTAAGCATAGAAATTAAAAAAGAAAAGTTAAATGTCTTTTGCTAGAGTGAATTTGCCAGATATTTGTTCTAGGTCAACTTCACCTTACATAGAGGATTATTACAAACAACAAAACTTCCTCTAGAGAGGTAACTTATAATTTTTCAAATATTTTTAAGAAGATTATAATGTCCTGTTACTTAAAAGGAGGAGGCAACTGATCTGACTTCTAAGCAAGCTTGCCTCAAGATAACAACACAATTTGCCTTAGTTACTTGTAATAAAATCATTTCTAAGTATGTTATTGGTATTAATGACATAAAATTGTAGTAAGACTACTTTCTTGTTAGTAATAGTAATCAATTTGGTGTAAATATTTTTAGATTTTTTTTCAATTATTTTTTTTTCTTTTCACAATTTTTATTAATATTTTCAATGATTAAAAAAATATCCCATGGTAATACCCTCCCTCCACCCCCGCTGAACTTTCCCCTTTGAAATTCCATTCTCCATCATATTACCTCCCCATCTCAATCATTGTACTTACATATATACAATACCAACCTATTAAGTACCCTCCTCCATTCCTTTCTCTTCCCTTTCTATCTCCTTTTTAACTTACTGGCCTCTGGTACTTAGTATTTTCCTTATCACACAGAAACCCAATCATCTGTAGCTAGGATCCACATATGAGGGAGAACATGTGGTGCTGGGCTTTCTGGGCCTGGGTTACCTCAGTATAATCCTTTCCAGATCCATCCATTTTTTGTCTGCAAATTTCCTAAGTTCATTTTTCTTTACCGCTGAGTAGAACTCAATTGTATAAATGTGCCACATCTTCCTTATCCACTCATCAGTTAAGGGACATCTAGGCTGGCTCCATTTCAAAGCTATTATAAATTGAGCAGCAATAAACATGGTTGAGCATGTACTTCTAAGGAAATGAGATGAGTCCTTAGGATATATGCCTAGGAATGCTATACCTGGGTCATATGGTAGATCAATCTTTAGCTGTTTTAGGAACCTCCACACTGATTTCCACGATGGCTGGACCAGATTGCATTCCCACCAGCAGTATAGGAGGGTTCCTCTTTTTCCAAAACCCCACCAACATTTATGATCATTTGTTTTCATGATGGTAGCCAATCTGACAGGAGTGAGATAGAATCTCAATGTAGTATTAATCAGCATTTCCTGATGACTAGTGGCGTAGAACAATTTTTTTAGATGCTTATATGCCATTCGTATTTCTTCCTTTGAGAACTCTCTATAGAGCTCCATAGCCCATTTTTTGATTAGCTTGTTTGATTCCTTACTATTTAACTTTTTGAGTTCTTTGTATGTCCTGGATATTAATCCTCTATCAGATATAGAGCTGGTGAAGATTTTTTCCCATTCTGTACGATGCCTCTTTGCTTTTTTCACTGTGTCATTTGCAGTGAAAAATCTTTGTAATTTCATGAGGTCCTAGTGATTAATCTGTGATTTTATTGCCTGAGAAATTGGGGTTTTATTCATAAAGTCTTTGCCACGACCAATATGTTGAAGGGTTTCCCCTACTTTTTCCTCTAGCAGTTTCAGAGTTTCAGGTCTGACGTTAAGGTCTTTATCCATTTTAACTTAATTCATGTGCATGTAGAGTGAGAAGAATCTATTTTCATCCTTCTACAGATATATATCCAGATTTCCCAACACCACTTCCTGAAGACGCTGTCTTTTCTCCAATGAATATTTTTGGCATTTTTATCAAATATCAGGTGGCTATAGCTACCTGGACTTAAATCTGGGTCCTCTATTCTGTTCCACTGATCTACATGTCTGTTTTTGTGCCAGTAGCACACTGTTTGTCTTACTCTGGCTCTATAGTATAAGTTAAAATCAGGTATGGTGATACCACCAGCCTTATTTTTGTTGCTCAGTACTATTTTAGATATTCGTTTTTTTATTGTTTCCAAATGAATTTTTGGATTTTTTTTTTTCTGTTTCCATGAAGAATGCCTTTGTAATTTTGATAGTGATTGCATGAAATGTGTAGATTGCTTTTGGTAGGATTGCCATTTTCACAATAATGACTCTTCCAATCCAAAACAATGGATGTTTCTCCAGTTTCTACTGTCTTCTGCAATTTTTCTCTTGAGTGTTTTAAAGTGCTTATTGTAGAGATTTTTTCCTTACTTGGTTAGGTTTATTCCAAGGTATTTTATTTATTTATTTATTTTGAGGCAATTGTGAATGGGAGTGATTCTCTGATTTCATCCTCTGTGTGTTTGTTGTTATGTTATATGAAGGCTACTCATTTTTGTGTATTTATTTTGTATCCTGCTACATGGCTATAGGTTATTTTCAGCTCTAATAGTATGCTAGTAGAGTCTTTATGTATAGAATCATGTCATCTGCAAATAATGTTAACTTGATCTCTTCCTTTCCAATTTGTATCCATTTTATGGGTGTCTCTTGCCTTATTGCTATGGCTAACACTTCCAAAACTATATTAAATAAATTTGGGGACAGTGGACACCCTTGTCTTATTCCTGATTTTAGTGGAAAAGCTTCCAGTTTATCCCCATTTAGTAATATGTTGACTGTAGGCTTGTCAAAAATATCTTTTATTATATTGAGATATGTTCCTTCTATTCCCAGTCTCCTTAGGACTTTTATCATGAAGAGATGTTTGATTTTGTTGAACACTTTCTCTGCATCTAATGAGATGATCATGTGATTGTTGTCCTTCAATCTATTTATATAATATATTATATTTATAGATTTGCATATATTGAACCATCCCTACATATCTGGGATAAAGTCTACTTGGTTACGGTGAATGATCTTTTTGATATATTCTTGTATTCTGTTTGCCAATATTTTGTTGAGAATTTTTGCATCTATATTCATGAGGGAGATTGTTCTGTAATTTTCTTTTTTTGTTCTATCTTTGCCTGGTTTTGGTATCAGGGTGATGCTGGCTTCATAGAAGTAGTTTGGTAGAATTCCTTCTTTTTCTATTTCCTGGAAAAGCTTAAGAAGCAATAGTGTTAGCTCTTCCTTGGAGGTCTAGTAAAATTCAGCAGTGAATCAATCTGGGCCTGTGCTTTTGTTTAGTTGGGAGATTATTGATAACTTTTTGGATCTCCATGCTTGTTATAGATCAATTTAAATGATTAACCTCATCTTGACTTAATTTAGGTAGGTCATATAAATCAAGGAACTCATCCAGGTCTTTCAGATTTTCATACTTTGTGGAGTATATGCTTTTATACTATGTCCCCATGAGTTTTTTAATTTCTCTGGTATCTGTTGTGATGTTACCTTTTTCATCTCTGATTTTATTAATTTGTGTCTCTTCTGTCTCTCTTTTGGTCAGATTTGCTAAGGGTTTATCAATCTCGTTTATCCTTTCAAAGAACCAACTCTGTTTCATTAATTCTTTGGATTTTTTGTTGTTGTTGTTGTTTGTTTCTATTTCATTAATTTCTGCCCTAATCTTTATTAGTTCTTCCCATATACTGATTTTTGGTTTGCCTTGTTCTTCTTTTTCCAAGGCTTTAAGGTGAAGCATTAAGTCATTTACTTGAGACCTTTCTAATTTCTTAATATAGGCACTTAAGGCTATAAATTTTCCTCTTAGAACTGCCTTCATTGTGTCCCAGAGATTTTGGTATGTTGTGTTCTCATTATCATTTGACTCTATAATCTTTTTGATTTCCTTTTTTATTTCTTCATTGACCCATTCATCATTTAGTAGTGTATTGTTTTGTTTCCATGATTTTCTGTATGCTCTATGTCCTTTCTTGCTACTGATTTGTAGTTTAATTCCATTGTGGTCAGATAGAATGCAAGGAATTCTTTCAACTTTTCTGAATTTGTTAAGATTTGCTTTGTGTCCTAATATATGGTCTATGTTAGAGAATGTTCCATGAGCTACTGAAAAGAATGTATATTCTGCAGCCTTTGAATGAAATGTCCTATATATATCTGTTAGGTCCATTCCTTCTATGACCTCATTTAGTCCAGATGCCTCTCTGTTTATTTTTTCCTGGGATGACCTGTCAATTGATGAGAGTGGGGTGTTAAAGTCACCCACCACCACTGTGTTTGGTGTTATCTGTGACTTTAGTTCTAATAGTGTTTGTTTGATGAATTTGGGAGCCCCCATGTTAGGTGCATATATTTTTTGGATTGTAATGTCCTCCTGTTGGAGTGTGCCCTTAATCAATATAAAGTGACCTTCCTTATCTTTCTTGACTTATGTTGGACTGAAGTCTACCTTGTCTAATATTAGGATAGCAAGCCCTGCTTGTTTTCTAGGCCCAATTGCTTGAAACACTGTCTTCCAACCTTTCACCCTAAGATAATGTCTATCCTTTGTAGAAAGGTGAGTTTCTTGGACACAACAAATTGTGGGACACTGCTATTTAACTAAGTCTTCAAACCTATGTCTTTTGGTTTGGGCAATTGAGGCTGTGATTTAAGAGACATTATTGAAAGGTGTGGATTTTTGTTTGCCATTTATTTTTATTTTTATTTTTATTTTTTTTTGTGGTTCTGGTTCTACTGTTACTCTCTTGTATTAACTAGTATTTGAATATTGCTTGTTTTTTTCAGGTTCATTGTGTGTGCTTTTCCTTTTCTTCAGCATGGATGATTCTTTCAAGTATTTTCTGTAGAGCTGGTTTTGTCTTCAAATACTCCTTTAACCTGCTTTTGTCATGAAATGTCCTTATTTCTCCGTCTATTTGAATGGGTAGCTTTGCAGGATAAAGTAACCTTGGTTGACAGTTTTTATCTTTCAGAACTTGGAATACATCACTCTATGCTGTTTTGGCTTTTAATGTTTGTGTTGAATAATCTGCTGTAATCCTGATGGGCTTGCCTTTGTAGGTAACTTGATTTTTCTCTCTAACTGCTTTCAATATTTTTTCTTTGGTTAGTGTGTTTGGTCATTTGATTATAATATGGCAAGGAGAGGTTCTTTCCAGGTTTTGTCTTTCTTGGGTTCTAAAAGCTTCCTGTATGTGCATTGGCACCTCTTTCCCAATTTGGGGGACGTTGTCGTCTATGATTTTGTTGAAGATGCCTACTATGCCTTTGGAGTGGAATTCTTCTCCTTCTACTATGCCCTGAATTCTTATATTGGATCTTTTAATAGGGTCCTGAATATCTTGAAATTCCCACTCATACTTTTGTATAAGTTTGTCTTTCTCTTTGTTGGAGTGTATTACATCTACCACCTGGTCTTCTAGCTTAGATATTCTGTCCTCTCCTTCATCCATTCTACTGGTGAGATTTTTCTACCGAGTTTTTTATTTCATTAACTGTGTTCTTCATTGCTAGTAATTCTGACTGGGTTTTCTTTATTATTTCTATTTCCTTATTTATGTCTTGTATTGCCTTCTTTATTTCATTAAATTGGTGTCCTTCGTCTTCTTTGATTTCCTCTTTGATTCCTTTGATTTCCTCTTTGATTTCTTCTTTGATTCCTTTGATTTGTTCTTTGACTTCTTTGAACAATTTGCAGTCATTCTTTTAAAATCTTTCTCAGGCATTTCCTCTAACTCGTTATCACTGAGGTAATTTCTGATGCATTAATAATTTTGGGTGGATCTATATTCTCTTGCTTTTTAGTGTTTCTTGTGTTATTATGTACATATTTGTGCATCTTCGATTAAGTTAATGCTTGGATTTTCTAGCTAGCTGGGTATTCTTAGCTGTAGTAATTGATTTGATGTTATATATCTTCAGGGTAGGAGCTTAAGGTGTTAGGTGTGGCTCTTAAGACTCAGATTATCTACAAAGTTTTCCTGTGGGTTTAGTTTCCCTGCTATGGGTATATTCAAGTAGGCTGAGTGGAATAAAATACAAGTATGTTGTAAAATTTAACTAAACACTGTAAACATTCAATCAAAAACAATACCAAGTATATATGCAAAAGTAGTTATTATAACAACCAGATCCTCTACCAACAAAGAGGTTAAGATTTCTGGTTTGTTGAGGGATCCAAGTCATCTTGTGGCCAAGTGAGACCCTTCCCTGGTGCAATCAATCCCAGTTACCTTTTTGTATGGTTTTTGTCTCAGTCAAGTTGTTGGCTGGGTCACTGGGCTGCTGTTCTGATTTCTGGAGCTGGGCACTGGCTTTTCCTGTGGGGCAAACCTAGCCTGGCAACTTTGGCCCTGCAGATCAGCACCTCTGCTGCTGGAACCACTACTGCTGCTGCTGCTGCTACTGTAGCTGCTACTGCTGGAATCACTGCTGCTGCCTCTGAAGCTCCTGCTGCTGGAACCGCTGCTACTCCTGCTGACGCTGCTGCTGCTGGATCTGCCACTGCTGGATCTGCTGCCACTGGGGCCTCTGTTGCCGGTTCCAGAGCCACTGATGTTGCTGCTGGACTCTGCTCCTGCTTGGGTCCTGCTGTCAGCTCAAGTTGGCGTAGCCAGTCCCGGGACCACTGCTCTGTTTGCTGGAGCTGGGCACAGGCAGTTGGGGAGGGGAGGGAGCCTCAGCTGCTCTAGTTCTCTCACTCTTCTTCATGTTCTTCTACCTTGTGATCTGTTCCTCTGCTGTTTACTGCCACTCTCCCTGCGATGTGAGTGGCAGCTCCCCTCACCTGGCTTTTCCTGTGGCTTGAGCTAGGCCTGGCGGCCTTCTGGTGCCCTGCCACCGCCATGGTCAGCGGACATGCTGGGGCCGCTTTTGCCAGCCCGTGCAGGCTCTGCATGCTCTGAATCACTTCTACTTCTCCACTGCCATTTCAATTTCCTATACACCTCACATTTTAGTAAATGTGTGTATTTTGCTGAGTGTTTTCGTTCTTTTTCCCCCCTAGGAGGTTTTGGCGTGGTGCCTATACCGCCATCTTAACCGGCAGTCTGGTGTAATTTTTTAATTGCCTTATAAGAAAGATAATTATTTGCTTCTTGGCCTTTAGGCTAAGATCAAGTGTAGTATCTGTTCTTATCAGTTTAATATCTGATATGTCCTCTATCTGAGGACAATATATCAAATGGATTTTTGGAGCTCAGATTTGGAATAGGAGCTTGCTTCTTCCATTCCACTCATTGATCTGATATTGCAGTACCTCTAGGAAAGGTGCACCCCCTCAGGGAATAAAAAAAAATAAAAAAGAAAGATAATTAATGATAGGGTGAGATGAATTGAAGGAACTGGGAAGAAATTTTTCAATGATTACTTGTTAAAAATGCCTTTTGAGTGGTATTTAAATCAGAATGTTAAAGTATATAAATAAAGGTGTGCAGATGTAAAAAAAAAAAAAAAGAAAGAAAAGAAAATTTCAGGCTAAACCTAAACACCATGCCTAAAGTTAAATGTTTTTAGACTGTTTACAAACTTTAAGAAACAAAAGCTAATTTTCAGGCTAAAATATGTTGGGATGGCTTGCTTACGTTTTATCAAATTTATGTCATGGGTAAAACATAAAATTGTTTTATATTTATAAATTTTTCTGTGGTACATAAAATCAATAGCTATCAAGTTTAAGCCAAAATCATTGGTTGTCAAATAATGTTTTTTCTCTCAAAAAATATTTATCAAGGTTTATATTAATATTTAGCTAGCTGTTTGGCTCAGAAAAGACCAAATTCTACTCAATTATATGTAAAGCAACTGTCTCAATTTTTACATCTTAAGTCCAGTGCTTATAGCAAAATTAACTCTTAAGACATAGTCCCTTCTTTAGGGTACAGCCTAAATCTCAAATAATGGTCCTCATCTGAAAGAAAAGATAAAAGGAAAAAGAATTCAAGCTCCATGGTTCTGTTTCCAATGTTCTCTGGGTAATTTGTACCCACATGTATCTGAACTAATCAAAGATGTTTTCACACAGGTGCTAAGACCTTACACTGCCTTACTTGTCCTTTTCTGATGATTTCTAGGTTAAATTTGTTAAGTTTATAAATCAATTGGTACTGTTTTCAAGACTGGTAACAGGTTATGCCTATATTTATAAATGTTAGATATTTAAGATGTGAGATGTGCCTACTTCCTATGCCTCAGATATATGGCTCATGCTGCCACAGTACAACAAAAAATTTAAAGATAAGACAAAATGATTTTAGAAACCCTTATGCCATTCTTTAACTAATTCTATTTCAGTAATAAAATGTGCTATATATGTACATACATCCAGGCTGGTGTAACTTCCTTTCTGAGTGTATTAATCACCTATGTAGAAGCCAAAGCCAATTGAAATCATTAGAGTAAAACGTGTCAATATTTTGGCCTGTCCTCCCATGTCATGAGGCCACTGGAGATGATGGGACACTTCTACACTGGCCCCCTGGGAAGTTACCTGTCTTCCTGAGCAGGGAGGATATGGAGACCCAAACAAAATTGGTGTACAGTCTAAAACAGGAGAGTCACAATTGAGGAGCAATCAGCCCTCCTGATTTCCCAAAGAAGGGAAAATTACTTGGCCAGCATGGCCCTGACTCATCCTAACAGGCAAGACACCAGTAAACTATGGGGCTACTCCCGTGTCCCTAAAGTCTCTTTGGAGGGCCATTAATGACCTCTAAAATTAGTCCTTAATTAACTTTTGGCAGTCTGCATGGTCTTAAACACTCTGAGAGAAATGTATAACCAAAGATAAAAAATACCTTAAATATATGAATGGCCTATTAAGTAACACAAGAGCTTTTCAAGAGGGAAAACAAACAAACATTAAGACATCTTTTCCCCATAGTTTTGATTCTGTAATAAAGAAAAACAACTATAGATGTTCAAAGGGTTATCTTCAAATCTAAAATATGTAAATACGTTCTGAGACCAAAAAAATATATTTGTCCAGACTTTAATGGCACCCAATAGCTCTTTATTATCAAAATTAAATGTTGTGTATATGTTTCTGGTAACTCTGCTAACATCTCATCTGTTTCACAAGACATGTTGAATAATACTGTGCCATTTAATGAACAGTTCTGAAAAAAAAAAAAAAAATTCACCCAGCTCATCCTCAGATGGTCCTGAGATGATCCAAGTCTGTGTACCTGGATCCCCTCGACCTCCAAAAAGAGGTCCAAGCTATGTACTATAGAACATGTCCTTGGCTCCCTCAGACTTTATCCTAATTCTACCTGAATTTTGTCCTGCTGTTAGCCAGAGACAGGTAAGATTGGGGAGGGAGCATCTGAAACAGAGGAACCTGCTGGGTCAGAAAGCACTGAGGATGAGATAATCTCCATTGTGATGGGCTAAGCAAACAGTGGTACTTTATGACTTTTGAAATGATAGGTTTATCTAAGCAGGTGGTTGGAGGCCGGAGGCCCCCTGCAGTGGAGTGTTTCTGGAATGCCCTTAAAATGGAGATTCCTCAGAAACTTTAGGGGGAAAAGCTACAATTAAGCAAGCAAAGTTTACAAAAGCAAAAGTTCAGCACATTAGCTGGCTAGTTCTCTATCTTAGTCAGGCCTGGGCTTTTCTTTTTTTGTGTCAAATGGTTATATTTGGCCTCTCAAAGTTAAAAGAAAACACCTTTAAAGGTCTTATAGACACTGGTGCAGATGCCACAATTATTTCTAGTAAAAATTGGCCTGCATCTTGGCCTCTCACCACTTCCATGACCCATCTCAAAGGAATTGGACAGGCCTCTAACCCCTTACAAAGTTCTGAAGTTATTCAATGGGAAGACGAGGAAGGCAATCAAGGCACTGTTCAACCTTATGTGGTCACAGACTTGCCCATTAACCTCTGAGGCTGAGACATCCTCTCTCAAATGAAACTCATTATGTGCAGCCCTGATGAGTTGGTAATTCACCAAATGCTTAATCAAGGCTTCTGACCAGGACAAGGATTGGACAGACATTCTCAGGGAACAAAGGAGCCAATCCCAATTACTATAAAAACTGATAGTGCTGTAATAGGCTACGAAAATTTATTCTAATGGCTGTTGACATGCCTGTTCCCCATGCAGATAAAATATCTTGGAAAACAACAAAACCTGTGTGGGTTGACCAATGGCCTTTAGCTTCTGAAAAATTAACTGCAGCCACAATGTTAGTGCAGGAAAACCTTGCTGCAGGCCATATTGAACCTACCACCTCTCCTTGGAATACTCCTATCTTTGTTATAAAGAAAAAGTTGGGAAAATGGAGATTGCTCCAGGACTTTAGAGAAGTTAATAAGGCCATGGTACCTATGGGAGCCCTACAACCAGGCCTCCCCACTCCAGTGGCAATTCCTGCAGGATATTGAAAAATCATTATTGACCTAAAGGATTGCTTTTTCACAATTCCCTTACACCCTGAGGATCGTCAGCATTTTGCATTTAGTTTACCTGTGGTAAATTTTAGAGGCCCTATGCCAAGATTCCAACGGAAAGTCTTGCCCCAAGGGATGACCAATAGCCCTATACTGTGTCAAAAATTTGTGGCCCAAGTTATAGATCCATTTATACATAGATGGCCTTCCTTGTATAACATTGATTATATGGATGATATCCTCTTGGCCAGACCGGATCCCACTAAACTCCTTATTTGCTCTCAAGAGTTTTCTAGGGCCCTTGCCAGCACTGGTGTTCAGATTGTTCCTGGTAAAACTCAAATAAAACCCCCTCTTATGGCTATTCCTTATCCTGCCCCCCTTAATCTTTCCTCTACTACAGGGCATCCCATTAACCCCATCCCAGAAGTTCCATTATTTTCTGACTTTCTTCGTAAAAATTTCCTCTTTTGCTATGGAGGCAATTCTTCCCTCTGCAATAAGACTATCTCCCTTAATTCCTCCATACTCTATGCCCATGAAGGCTTCTTTTTTTGGTTTAAAGAAACCCTCTACAAAAATATCTCCCAATCCCTCTCTGACCAACTTTGCCTTCCAGTAACCTTGGTGCCACAATTGTCACTTCGAACCCCTGCTGAACTTCTGGAACCAGCCTTCCATCCTGCCTATCTTCAGAAGAGAGCTGTCTTCCTCCCCCTTGTGGCAGGCATCTCCCTGGCAACCTCCCTTGTGGCTGTCGGCCTTGCTGGAGGAGCCCTAGGCCACTCCCTGGTCTCCTCAGCACAATTGTCCCAACAATTCCAATTAGCCATAGAAGCTTCTGTTGAGTCCCTCTCCTCCTTGCAAAGACACATAACATCAGTCACCCAAGTAGCCTTACAAAATCTGAGAGCACTAGATCTGCTCACCGCAGAAAAGGGAGGCGCTTGCCTGTTTCTGGGAGAAGAATGTTGCTATTACATTAATGAGTCAGGTCTGACAGAAACCCAAGTTAAAAAAAAAAAAAAATACATGAGATCAGCCTAGATCTCCAAAAGCAAAAATTTTCATCAGCTGCCAATGATTGGTGGAAGTCCTCCCTATTCACCCTTCTAATGGCCCTAATAGGACCCCTAATTAGCCTCATTCTCATATTCACACTAGGACCATTTTTAATTAACAAGCTCGTCTGCTTCATATGACAACAGATTGACAGTATCATTTCCAAGACCATCCAAATCCACTATTATCAATTGGACCTGATTGATCAGGGCTTCGATGTGCTAGGTGACTCCCCTCCTTTAGGAGCTGCATAGGATTCAGACCTATGCATATGGCTCACAATAAAGTGAGTGTGATATGGGCACCCACGTGGGTGCAAGGCAAAACACTACAAGGGAAGGTCCCTTTCTGACCACTTCTGAATTCCCTGAGAGAAATATCTGACTTGCATGGAGGTTGGTACCACACCTATTATGATCACATAGGCCCTAGAGCCCCTCCCCAAAAGGAACCAAGGGCCAAGATTGTGGGACAAAAAAATTACAGCCCATGGGAGGAGTCAGATCAATATTCCCCCAGTTGGTTAAAAGCCCACCGCTGAATAGCAGGCCTCCCCTCTTTTGTATAAAAGAAGAGAGGAGATGTCAGGAGCCATAGAGCAAAAGCCTCTCCATTTTGCCTGGTCCTGTTCATAAATTGACTCATTATTCAGAAAGCTGGTCCATCCAGCTTTCTGTTAGGTACTTCTGGAATGTTGGTCAGCAGACTGCTTAGAGAATCTTATCTTTTGCAAAAGGCCAGTTTATGGTCAGGCTGTGAAGCCTGGTGCAGTCAGGATGTTAAGCCATTGAGGCAAGATTAGATAAACACCTGCTTACATCCCCTCTAGGTTTCCTGACAATTTCAAGGACCTAAATCACGTCAGCCAGCTTATTCCCCCCTTTTTCTTCCCCTATATAACCACTGTGTAAAAAATAAAGATTCAGAGACCTTGATTAGAATATAGACTTGGTCTCCTTCTTTGCATCTCTTGTCTCTCATCCAGGTTAATTCCCCCTCGGGTCCTTGTTTAACTCCCTGCTGGCCAGGGCACTTACCAATAAACTATCCCCCATTATGTTACATCAAAATACCTCTATACCAGGCTCCACCAGTGGGGGAAGGTAGTGTTGTGGAAGGACCAGGCCTGCTGGTTCCTCCCAAGGGGTTAAGGGGGAAGATGAGTGTACAATGACTCAGAAACCTCTCCTAGCCACTGGAGAAAATCTATACTGAGTCGGGAGTCTTTTTGAAGCAGGAACTCACAGAAACTCACTTTATTGCTATGAGCAGTTGCCTATATAATGTTGGGGACAAAGGCAGGGATTTTAGGATGGCGGGGGGGGGGGGGGAGAAGTAAGGGCCAATAGTAAACTGTAACTATTGAAATGGTAATTTCAACTCCCATTCAGAAGTAGCAGGCCAGAAGCCATTAGGTGTCTTGCTGAGTCCTAGCTGGCCAGAGACAGGTCATCAAACATTAGCTAGGCTCAGGAAGTTCCACTAGGCCTCATGCCTGGGTCTTTCAGGGCCCAACACCTCTAAGTTGGAAATATTATCTTTCTGGTTCTATGTGGTATCTTTCTTAGTAGATTTTGGTTGTTGTTTTAGATATAACACTTTCATGATTGTTTTCCATGTCCCCATGTTACTTTTAGTCTTGAACCACTTGGACCCCATCTTCTCCTCTATATTTGTCTCAAATTCTGTCTTGACAAAAATTTCTCCTTCCACAAATATCCTCAACTACTTTTATTTACACTGGATAAATATGTGTATTCATATCATGTTCATTGCAGATGTTACCTTTATTAGATAACTTTATCTGACCATCACTGCTAACTACAGTCTAAATGTATAGGTAAGTGCATACCTGATATATTTCATGTGATTAGGTTCTACATTCATGAAGTGCATACAATGGGAATTGGGAATTAGTGATTACAGTGTTCCATGTTCTTACATGTTTTTTCTTACATCATTCCCCTCCCTTTTTGCTTTCCTTCCTTTCTTCATTCCCTCTCTCCTTCCCTCCCTCTGGTGATTTGATCCAGTTATCTCCCATAAACTTAAGTGTTCTGAATGCTAGTATCCCACCTGATGGAAATTTGGGAATTAACACTTCCTGGATGTAGTGTATTGTTTAGGGAAGGGTTATAGTCACTTTCCCATTTCCAGTGTTTGGCACACTCTCTTGTTGCTGTCATCCATCTGATGTTGGCTAGGAGGTGATGTTCACCCTCTGCTCATGCCATTGTTTTCCTCTGGCTTCATGGAGCTTCCCCTCAAGTCTGTAAGGCATAATAAACATTTTTTATCCACAAGCTGCTCTTGGTCAGGTTATTTGTGCCAGCAATGTGAACTGACTGCAGCAGCAAAGTTGGTACCAAGAGTGGTGTCATTGCTGCTTGAAATCTTACTGTGTGGTTTGGGCCTTTTGGAGTTGATTTTCAATAGAATGTGAAACCTGGGCCTAAGAGATGCCTTTTAGTGCTCGAAGTACAGCTTGATGGCCTATTTTGCTCAAAGCTGAAAGACCTGAATGTAGTAAGAGCAGTGGACTGTGAGGTTTGGCTTATGAAGGTGAGAAAGAGCTTTGCCTACACTGGGCTAGAAGCAGTTTGTGTGATAGGTTTGCTGTAATGCCCATGTCCTGAAAACTTCTGCAAGGTTGCATTGTGCAAAAGTGGACAGGTGTGAGCAGCTAAACTACTCATAGTTCTGAAAAACTTCATCTGGGGCCAGCAGCTCTACTTATATAGCCATCTCGTGGTCCCAGCATCTCTACTGGATCTCCACTGTAACCCATGATCCTTCATCATGGCTCCATTGGGTCTCTGTGCAAGCAGTCTTGTTTCATACTGCACATGGCTGTTTTCAAAACACAAGACCATGTTGCTAATTCAATGACCCTCCCTTTCTTGCATTTAGCTGGAGGGACAGAATTGGAATTCCCGAGACTTTGTCCTGTTTAAATCTCGTATTGGTTGAATATTTATTTGATATGCCCAATGCTATCTTTTGCAGTCCTGAGTATTTATTCTGTGCCATTATGGTTTTTGATTTTTTTTTTTGTTTATATTATGACTCAGCTAGGAGACTTTGGACTATTAGAATGTCTGAACATCATGAAGATTGACAAAAACGTATGGGTACTGTTAAAGTTGGACTGGATGCATTGCAATTTTACATCATGGATGGTTAATAGGGGCAGAATGAGGTTGTTTGATCCATGTGCCCCCTATAACCTTAAGTGTTCTAAATGCTAGGTTCCCAGTTGATGCAGATTTGGGAATTAATGCCTCCTGGAGGCAGTGTATTGTTGGGGTGGGCTTATGGGTATTATGGTAAGTTCCCTTGCCAGTGTTTGGCATACTCTTCTGTTATCATCCACTGGATGTTGATCAGGAGGTGATGTCCACTCTCTGCTCATGCATTCATTGTACCGCACCATCATGGAGCTTCCCCTTCCGCCTTCAAGGCAGAATAAAACTTTTTTTTTTTTTTCCCCACAAGCTGTTCTTAGTTGGGTGCTTTCTGCCAGCAATGCAAAAATATGCAAACTGGACTGCAATACTCCCTTACTGGCTTTCAAATATATATACAAATGTATATATGTATAATTGTTATTTATTTATTTATTTGAGAGGCAGAGAGAAAGAGAGACAGAGAGAGAAAGATGGGTGCACCAGGGTCCCCAGCCACTGCAAACAACAACAGATGCATGCACTCTCTTGTGCTTATGTGGGTCCTGCATAAATGAACCTTGGTCCTTTGGCATTGCAGGCAAGCGCCTTAACTGCTAAGCCATCCCTTTATTTTTAATTTTACTTTTACGTCACTGTCTTTCTTCCTTTATTCCATCTGTCTTCTTTTTTTAATTTACCCCTTCTTTCTCTATTTTTATCTTATTTTATTCTTTATTTTGCATTTTTTGTCCTTTTTTCTTAAGACAGGGTCTCCTGGGTACTGAGATTATAGTATGTGTTTCCATCCACAGCCATATTTTAATCAAGAAACCTTTTCAGGTAGCTTGGCATATGGTAAGTTTACAACAAATATTAATTTATATAATTAGAATTGAATTAAAATTTTAAGAAATTACTGACATGTTTTTCTAACTTTACTCATCATCATTAATATATTCCCTGCTTAATTTTATTTAGCTTTTTCTCAATAAGTTTCCAAAATCAGTTATTGATCATGAATGTATTGGTCATTTTGATGCTAAGAAGTTCTTGTTGCCATTTTTACTTCCTCCACAGAACCAAGGGCTCTTCTATCTTAATTTTCTCTTATGCTACCTTAACTTTAGTACATTGTCCTTGTTTCCTCATTTCAAGCACATCTCTATGCATCTAAACATTTTCATTTTATGTGCAAGACAGTATTTAGTCATGAATGAATTCCTTCTGTTACTTCTCAATACCACTTATTAGGTCATGTCTGTGTAGTTACTGATGATGTAGCAGTATAAGTAACTATCCTGCATATTAGACTGCGGGCTGTAAAATCTGAGTCACTGAATATTTTACCTTAGTTTATCTTATCCTATCTGCTGGGTCCTGTGTAATTCAGTACACAGAACACAGATAAAAGAGCATAAGGTGTTCTATCTCACAGACTTACATATATGTTTTAAGTAATATTTCAGTGGACCAACAGTTGTTCACTGTCAAAGAACATAAGTCTCAGTGTTGCATTTTAATGAGCAACTTGTGATTCAAAGATCATAGATGCCTATGATTATTATACAACAGCATAACTACTTAATGTACTGACTAGCTTGCTTGAGGAATAATGATATACAATACATTTCAAAGAAATTCACAACACTAATTTTACTAACATTTTTACCATGTACATGACACCTTTGTGGTAAAAATGTGTGTTACTTCATGCAGTGAGCTCTGATGGATACATAATTAACTTAAGCTTGTAAAGAAAACATATTAGTAAACTCCAGTGGGTGAGGAACAATAATGATGGCCATAACAAGCAGACCAACTTTCATATGTATATTTAAAATATATCCTTTTGTTCATTACTCCATCTTTCCTTTTAGAAATTAGAAAGTAATTATACTAAGGGACAGATGCTGGCTATTTGATTGTGCTATGTAATCTTGCACTTTCTCTATTACTTCTTCTTTTATCTTGTCCATTTTCCTTGATTCTCTTCAGTAATGTTTATTTGGCTGTCATCTATAGTAAAAAGATGGAGGTATGATTGTTACTGACAAAAAGTTCAATAGAATTTTATATAGCATAGAATCCATTACTTTTATTTATTCACCTAAAACAAGTCTTAGTATTAACAGGACATGTTGGGTTTTATTTGGTTTTTTATTTGTTTGTCTTCTTGTTTGTTTTGAGACAAGATCTTCCTAAGTTTCCCATCTCGTTTTGTACTCACAGTGGAGCTTGGGCTGCTCAGATACTTTTGCTTCAGACTCCTAAATGTACTACCATAACTTCAAGTGGCATTTTTAATTTTCTTCTTTTCTTGAAGCCTAATATATAGTTTACCAAAGAGAGGAAGAAAAATACCTTAAAAACCTGACAATATTTACTGAAAGACATTTCTTGCTCAGTCAATCACAGAGGAAGTGATTATGGATAGAATAATATCAGGATAAGACTAGCGACTCCACATCAACATCTCAGCCTCTTTCTGCCAGCATAATGACCAGCCAGTGTCCTGTTCCTGGGCTGTGTGTGGGAAAAGGCTATGGGTATATTCACACTCCATTGCCTACTCTCATACCCAGTATGAAGCCTCAAATACTGTCAGGTGATAAAATTTAATTTTATTACCTTTTTTACTCCCCTTTTTTTCTCAGCAATAAAAAGTATAAGCTGAGAATCACAGCATGCTTCTTCATGGAACAAATGACTTTAGTTCAAGCCTTAACAATAAGGAACCTTGATCAATTTGACAAAAATTTGACTGATTCAGTAAATGTGGAAAATGTGCTAATATTGCTTTAGTGTTTTCTAAAAGGTTTGTGATACTGAAAAACACACCCTTCTATCAAACAAACTGTCATAACAAGGCAGAGAAAACATGTTTTATTCTATTTTCAGCCTTATCTCTATAACAGGAAACAAATTGCAAGATGAAACACTTTCAAGTCAAATTTTACAGTGTCACACTAATGAAAGACTGAGTAGCAATGTATCAAACTACTCAAATTTAGCAAAACTGTCATAGCTGGTAATGTAAGCATAAGCATATGAGATGGCTAGCCATTCCCATGAGCCATATACACTTTCCTCAGCCTCCCACCTCTGACTTATTTACATCAAATACAATTTCCAAATGGTGTAAATTTTAGGTTTCTGAAAATTAGATTTTGCAAATACCAACAACTTTATTTGGCCTGTGTTGACAGTATTGACACAATGTTAAGGTTTACACACACAGACATCTGTGCAAGATCCCAGCTGGGATCACAATCAAAAATCCAATCCTTGTTCTGCATTTGTCAGGCAGTTCTCAGTTACTTTTTGTTAACTGAGGCAGGGTCTTACTCTGGCCAAGGCTAACCAGAATCTCCCTCTGTAGCTCAGGCTGGGTTTGAGCTCAAAGTGATCCTCCTACCTCAGCCCCCTAAGTGAGCAGTGGGATTAAAGACATGAACCACCATACCCAGTTTTGAGTTACTTTTTTATAGTAATAATCATCCAGCTATCTCATGATTCTGCTATTTACTAACAATAATTTTGAAGTTTTAGAACAAATCCCTATATGATAAATTGTTCTACTTTTGAAGAAACTTGACCTATTTTCTCTTTGGCAAACTATATATTAGGCTTAAAGAAAATAAGAAAATTAAAAATGCCACTTGAAGTTATGGTAGTGCATTTAGGAGTCTGAAGCAAAAGTATCTGGAGTTCTTGATACCGCTCATTTTTCCAACAGGATTCATATTGACTGACTGATCACATAGCATATAGTCAGTTAAATTGTTTAATACACTGAAATATTTTCATGTAACCTATTTCAGAAATAAAGGGCACTGCCAAAAAAGGAGATCCCTCTGTACCAAAGAAGAGGAGAGAGCAGAGGAAACATACCACAGGGAATTCATTCAGAGAGTAATACTGTCATGTGATAGGAATCATGTGGATTTTAGACATGATCTAACACAGGTAATCTTGCAAGCAGAAGAAAAGTATGTGGCTTCAGATCTTGCTTTCAATGTGAATCCTGCACTAGTTTTGAGAGCCATTATGTCCCACGTGACTCAGAAATGATTTTTTAACTGTTGGATATTACCAGACTTAAAATGTTAAAATGTTTCTTTTTTTTTCCTTTTTTGTGTTTAAAGATCTATTTTATCTTATATACTTATTAGAGACAGAGAGGGAGAGAGAAAGAGAGAGAGAGTGATAATGGGTGCACCAGGGCCTTTAGCCAGTGCAATAATCTCCAGACGCATGCATCACTGTGTGCATCTGGCTTGCGTGGGACCTGGGGAATCAAACATGGGTCTTTAGGCTCCACACACATGCACCTTAACCACTAAGCCATCTCTCCAGCCCGTTATGTCCATTTTATAATAAATGGAAGTTGAGTTTTTCTCTATTGCATAGATTAGAATAAAACAAAGACAATAAAGAATAAAGGAACAAATATTCTCTGCTCTTCAAAATAAAAAAAATAATTTCATTCATATTGAACAGATACCACAGTAGTTAATTTTCTTTTCCAAAAGAAGAGAGTTACTATACTATATTGAATTTTTCTTCTATAGGTTTTGTTGCTGATGTTGTTTTAAGATAATGTCTCATTCTATCCCAGGCTGACCTGGAATTTACTATGTAGTCTCAGGCTGGTCTTGAACTCACAGTGATCCTCCTACTTCTGCCTCCTGAGTGCTGGACTATTCTATAGTTTGTCTTTCTTAATTTCCTTCTTCCGTTTTGCAAAACCTAATTAAAGTTATACAGAGTTCAGTCCAGTTTTATTTCAACATGACTAATACTACAACTACAAATACATTAAATCACTTTTCTCAGGTAAGTAAAAGTCAGTATTCTATTGGAACTTATGATCAGTTCAAATAAGAGTATGAGTTGCTTCTACTTTTTTTTTCTGTAATTCATACTCAATTCTAAGAAAAGCACAATTTAGAGGCCCTTATTTGCTTTCAATCATAGTGTTCTATATGTGGGTTCAGGTCTGGAGACAGCAGAGATTTCAGTTCTAGGTCAAAATTGAGTCTGTAAGCCTTAGAGCAAAGATGTTTGTCATGTCTATCTGAAGGATCTTATTTCATAATTCCAATCAAATATTTGTGTTGAAGCATATTTAGGACAATTTTTCTTATCCCTCTTTAATGGGACCTAGAATAATAAACTCAAGATATGAAAAGTGTCTTTCATCTTTTTTATAGTCATGTAATCTGATTATAATAATAACTTAATAAGCTGCTATATAATAAGTTGAAAGTGCTAATTCTCTATATCATTAGTTGAAACTGAAAATTCTTTATATCATGAGTTGAAAGTGCTAATTCTGTAGCCAAAGTTTTACAATATTCTATTCTCATTTTATTATTTCATTTGTATATGTGTATGGTTTGTATGCATGTTCATATGTGTGTGAGAACAAGTATGCATGCAATTGTACTTGCATGTGTACATGAGTGTGTGGAGGCCAGTGATTGATGGCAAGTGTCTTTTTCAGTCTCTATTGTATTGGTTACTTCTCTTATTGGTACAAAACTACCTGACAAGGATTGAGGCAATGACTCAGTACATAAAAGCATTTGCCATCATCATGAGGGCCTGAGTCACTGAAGTTTGATTCCCCAGGATCCATGTAAACATCAGAGAATGGCCAAATAGGTCTGTATCCCAAGTCCTGTGGAAAGACAAGAGAGTTAATGAAGCTCATGAAAACTAGAGACTTGACTGTGCAGAGAAGCTAGAGAGGAAGGGCACCCAGCATTATCCTTTGGCCTCTGCATGCCTGCTTGTGCATCTTCATATGCATGTACACATACACACACACACACACACATGCACACATAGCACACTACACCATACCACATGTACTATGCATGTAAAAAATGCAACAAACAAATAAAACCCAAAAAGCTGACCAAAGCAATTTAATGAAGAATTTACTTATTTCATATTAAAATTCCAGGGGACACAGTGCATCATTGTGGCAAAGACAAAGAGACTGTGTCTCCAGTTTGAAGCAGGGAATAATGAACACTGGTGCTTAGCTAGATTTCCTCTTTATATGCAGTTAGGATCTGGAGCTCACATTAAGGATGCAAGTTTCCATTTCTGTCCACCTAATCTAGAAGATCTTTCACAGATGTGTGCAGAGATGTGTTTCCATACTGATTTTAAACACTGTCAACTTGACAAGATCAACTATCACAGCATTTCATACTTTCTTTTAATTTAATTGTATTTATTTGAAAGCAGAGAGAGATAAAGAGGAGAGATACAGAGGGAATGGGCATGACAGGGCCTCCATTCACTGCAAATGAACTCCAGATGCATGCACCACTTTGTGTCTGGGGCTGTATGTGGGTATTGGAGAATTGAACCTGGGTTGTTAAGGCTTTGCATTCAAGTGCATTAACCACTGAGCAATCTCTTTAGCCCCATTCATCTTATTATTTGAGACTAAATTCAGAGTAACTTGACTAGTCTAGATAAATACCAATTTCAAGGGATCCCCTTTCTCTGCCGTCCCAGAGCTAGAACTGCAGACACATGTCACTGTGCTGGGCATTTACATGGGGGGTTGGGATCCAAACTCAGGTCCTCATAGCAGTGCAGCAGTCACCTTAGCAACTAGGCCTTCTTCCCAGCTCTCCACCTATTATTCGTTCATGTCTTGCAATGCAGTAATAGGAAAAATTGACATACGCATAACACAAAACACATGTACATGAGTGTGCATGCATGCACACAAATATGCTCACACATGAGCTCATAAACAAGAGCAGTCCCCAGCTATATGGGTAGCAGTGGCCAGGCTCCTTTTTTTGAAAAAAATATATTTTATTTATTAGTTCGTTAATTAGTTATTTTAGAAAGAGAGAGAGAGAGGCACATACATACAGGGGGAGAGAGAGAGAGAGAGAGAGAGAGAGGATGAACACACCAGGGCCTCTAGTCACTGCCAACTCCAGACGTGTCACTGTGTGCATCCGACTTTTTGTGATGACTCAAGTTGTCAGTCTTTAAGGCAAGCACCACAACCACTGAACCATCTCTCCAACCCTGTCCTTCTTATATTAGAAATCTTCACTGAGATGAATCTAAAAGGATAATTGAAAACTAGAAGCTTAAGACACTTGTAAAATCATCTTGGAATAAATACATATGTGTCAAGCATACTGTATGTGAGCATATATCCAAACCTGGCCTGAGGAAGCCCACTTCAAATTCAATTTTTAGCCCTATAAGCATGAGATATTAGCACAGGAAGGCTTGGGATGTGTGGATGCTTTGGGTACTAAAAAATCATAAGAGAACTCCAGAGATACTGACTTTGTTTTAGTTTAGCGCATGACATTCATTCCCAAAATCATTTCAGTTTCCTGCACCAGTTCTATCCAAGTTCAAATCAATATTTCATCCTTCACCACTGATAATTCTTTAATGTAGTCTGCCTGACATATTTTTAGCTGAGTGAATGTGTGGATATGTTTCTTTTCTTCATTTTTCTTTCTGTTATGAACACAATATACTCAAACTTGACTCACATTTTCTTCATTCTGTGGGGAGCTGCATGCCTGCATCCCAATAGGCAAGAGAATGAGGGAGAATGGAAAAATCTAGGTCAGCCTAGTCTACATATCAAGACCCAACCGAAAAGCAAAAGCAAAAGCAAAATTCTCCTCACTGATTCTCCTTTTCCATGTTTAAAGAGAAAGCTGAAGAGAAATTCAACATTAATCCCAATAGATAAGAAAATTAATAACTATTTTTAGCTGAAGTCTGTGATGAATTTAGTTCTATTCCTATCTTATGTTACATAGTAATATATACCTACACAAAGACTCAAGAAAGATGATGAATATTTTATGTGTTGCTGGTGGCCAAGACTGAGCCATGCTGTGCTCTCCTATGCCACAGGAATAGATGCAGGCAAGACCATAGCTATCACTCAGGGCAATAGGAGCCAGCTGGCTCCAATATGGGACTTTATTCCTGGCTCAGTCTACTGGGTTCTATGGTGCTGGGATCTTTTCCCTAGAGAAACTTCAACTCTTGGCCCATTTTATTGGGTAATTTGTCTTTATTGTTGAGTTGTAGAAATTATAATAAGATATTATATATTAAAATAATTATAAAATGAGACTATATATAAACCAATTTTTTTAAAATATTTTTTGTTCATTTTTTATTTATTTATTTGAGAGCAACAGACACAGGGAGAAAGACAGATAGAAGGAGAGAGATAGAATGGGCGTGCCAGGGTTTCCAGCCTCTGCAAACGAACTCCAGACGCGTGCACCCCCTTGTGCATCTGGCTAACGTGGGACCTGGGGAACCGAGCCTTGAACTGGGGTCCTTAGGCTTCACAGGCAAGCGCTTAACCGCTAAGCCATCTCTCCAGCCCTAAACCAATTTTTAATTATTGAAGCAAAAAAAAAAAAACAAAAAAAAACAACAAGAATTTAGCCAGAGACATAAGGTCCATCTTATCTGATCATGTTGATTATTTTTCATGAGATTTGGGCTACAAAATAATATAGCAAAAAGTAACAGCACTAATTTTCACTTTCTATACACATTCCCAATAGAGGCCTGCACATATCTTTCCTTGTAACTAACTCCCTTGTCTACTGGACTCTGTAAAACCTGAGGCACCTTTTCTCTGAGATTGCCATCAGTGCATTTTCTCCCTCTATCATATGCAAATGAAATGTAGTCACTAGAAAAGTATAAGATTTTGTAACTTTTAGATTCCTAAAATTAAAATAATATATATTCTAGACCAATTTAATCAAAACATACAAACTGAAAAGATGTTTAGAAAACTTAAGGCTACAAAGTTGAAAATATAAAATTTAGAAATAAAGGATTCATGCATTTAAGTACATCATAGTTGCATGTTCTAAATCCTCCCTTTAAGAAATTTAAGGATAAAAAATATAACTGAAAATGAAAATATTAAAAAAGTCCTAGAGCCCAAAGTCTATGGAGATTCTCTTGTCACTGCAAGTGAACTCCAGATGAATGTGCGACTTTGTGGGTACTGGGGAATTGAGCCCTAGGCTGTCAATGTATTAAAAGCAAGTGCCTTTAACCACAGAGCTATCTCTCCAGCCTTTGGACATTCTCTGTCTCTATAAATATAAGATTATTAAAAACAACAAAAACAAAATCATTGTTGTGTAATTCTCTTCCATTAGAAATTAAGTGATCTTATAAACTCACTATCAATATTTGAACTTAATTTGTTACTTGCAAAATTGAACAGACAAACAGACAAAATATAAATTGCCAACAGATACTGAATAGTAAATCTGAGAACATTCATGGGTTACTTATGAATTCATATGAATTTTACAACATAACACATTTTACATGTATTTTAGGTAAATGTTTTAAAGATCTATTATTTATAGAAAAAATAACAAAATCACATTGAAACTCTGAAAGTGCTATTCTAAATGTGCCATGAGAATTTGAAATTTCTCTTTTAAAAAAAATTGTTTATTTATTTATTTTAGAGTGACAGTTACAGAGAGAAAAGGACAGAGAGAGAGAGAGAGAGAGAGAGAGAGAGAGAGAGAGAGAGAGAGAGAGAATGGGCACGCCAGGGCCTCCAGTCACTGCAAACAAACTCCAGACACATGCGCCCCCTTGTACATCTGGATAGCGTAGGTCCTGGGGAATCAACCCTTAAACTGGGGTCCTTAAGGTAAGCACTGAACTGCTAAGCCATTTCTACAGCCCTGAAAGTTCTCTTCTTTGTACTTAACTTTCCTGTCAGGTTAAACACTAAAAAAAATGGCTTATCTTTTTTAAAATAAACAGGAAACTTAACCATTAGTCTTCATGAATAGTTGATATATAAATAGTCAAAACTATTTTGAAAACTATCTTTGAGAATGCCACTCAAGATTTTTTTTTTTCTCCAAGTGCAAGATCATCTGTATTCTGAGTGACTGAGCTATTGACATTCAAGTTTTGACCAGTTTCAAGACAGTAGGAAGACCATAGACAGTGAATCTATGTAACACAAATCGTGGTGTACAACAGACAAAGATTGTGGGTTATATATAATACATCTATAAGGTTCACTGATTATCCCAAGAGACTTTCCTCTCCCTGGCTGGAAGGCCTCTCCACTCAAGATTTGATGGAGTCTACAGGAAGAAGCTAGTAAATATTTGAGTGTCTTTGAGTTTCAGTACCTTAGATATTTTTAGCAACATTTTGGGAATGTATCAAGCCATCCCCTCTTCCTCATAACCACATTATTTCACATACGATAATCAGTCATGATCAATGTTCTGAAATAGAGGTCTGACCACATCATATTTATTTTTGTGGGAGATAAATTTTCTTTTCTTTCTAATAACAAATTACTATGGAAAATCCTAGTAGAAAGCCCCATATATGAGACATACTAAGTATAATTAATAGATACTTTCTTTTAATATTTTATTTTTATTTATTCATTTGACAGGGAGAAAGGGAGAATGGGCACATCAGGGCTTCCAGCCACTGCAAATGAACTCCAGACCCATGTGCCCCCTTGTGCCTCTGGCTAATGTAGGTCCTGGGAATCAAACCTGGGTCCTTTGGCTTTGCAGGCAAATGCCTTTATCTCTAAGCCATCCCTCCAGCCCAATAGATACTTTTGATATAAAACATTTGAATTACAGGAAAATGTACGTATTGGATATCAGATATCATATAATTTAATTGTGAAGAAACTGACATGAGTAATTATATTTTCATATGTATTTAAATAATTACTGAATTTATGAATTGAGTCAGTGTTAATTTATGATAAGATAAATATACAAGACGAATTTAAACAGTGTCTACATTGTTTGCTTAATTACATTTTGCACCATAGGTTGCTTTTCAACATTTGTTTTTGAAAATGAAACATCGATAAAAAAAAATCACCATAATTGTAAGGCACAAGATAAATGTGTAAAAATGTTGACTAATTTGTTTGGTGCTAAAATTTAAGTCAAAAGGTTTTTTGAGAAGTGAATCAATGGGATTTCTCCTAGTCCAGAGTTATGTGAGGTCATTATATAATGGTAGGCAGGTTCTCATCCACCACACTAAGGTTTAGGAAAAACACATGCTACTCTAATTGTATGTGTTAAATCAGCTGGATCAAAAATCTGTTCAAGAATTAATGTGGGTGTTTCTGTGAGAGTGCTTTGGGGTAATTTTAACATTCAAATTAATTGAACCCAAGTAGGTTGATCTAATATAGACATAATGAGAAAGACATGTGACATTATGGAAGTGGCACAGTACTCATAGGAACATGACCTTAGGAATTAATTTGCTGCACTAACTTAGCAAAGAGGTGTCTGTATCAAAGTTGAGTTTTGGGTGGCATGGTCCATTGTCTATGTGTGGGTCTGAGAGGTCCCAAATGTAAGGATGGCTCCTGATGAGGAAAGCCAGGTGGTCATTAAGGCCTGGCTGCCCAATAGAATGATGAATAAAGGCTAGCTGGAGCTGGTGAGCTTTCTGGTGGAACACATCTGTGTTCAAAGGGGTGCAGATGAAGGTGATAAGTGACTTTCAGAGCAAATGTCTAGGCCCTACATATGGATTCAACTTACTGTTCAAGAGGAAGGAAGAATGCAGATCCTATTGCAAGGTATGTACATTGGTGGATGATACATCTATGATTGTTGCTGATATAGTAAATAATATGTTCTTTACATGCCACTTGATCCCTAAAACTTGTGCCTCTCTTGACTAGCTAAGCATGCTCCTGAATAGCAGTAATGTGGACTTAGGGCTCAACCTAAGTCCCATGAACAATAAAGGCTTCAGTTCTGAGAGCAAAGGATATGCAATTGTCAATGTACCAGAGCTTACAAAGACACATAATAGCCACACCTCCTCCATGAGAAGCAGCATGGCATTGGTGCTGTGCTGATGACAGAGGCATTCCACTTTGTCAGCAATGTGCTGACTAGGCTTCGCTCTTTGAACTCTCCCATTGACCATGGATTTTAAGGGAGGATTATAAGTGGATAAACAAGGCCCAGCTGATCATCATGGAGTGTTTTGAACTTACCACTGCTGGAAAGCCTTAGCACAACATCCACTTCAACTTGATGACAGTAGTATCTGACATCAGGATCAAGTATGATGTCAGGCTGCATGTACTGAAGGTAAACCAACGGGCAGTTCTGGAGGCCCTGCAGCAGCTGGTTAGAGTAACACAGCTAAGACTGATTCAGACCTGCTAGTCTCAAGAGTATAGCTGCTCGATAAGAACAAGCCAGCCAGCAGTAAGTTCACCCCATGCTGGAGGCAGGCAGGGCCGTGGCGGCCTCTGAGGGCACCTACACACACGGTGCAGAGGACAAGGCCAGTTCATGCTCACAGGCTCAGACCCACAGTCTTTCCAGGAACTCCAAAGTGGTGCTAAAGCCTCCAGGGAGCGGGCTTAGTGGGGTTTCCTATAACATGACCCATATTGTATAGTAGCCACCAGCCTTTCTAGACAATCATCATTATGCCAAGTCCCCCATGCAGAAGGAAGGAAGAAGGCCTGGCAGCAGATGTGGCCCACAGTTGAGTTCCAGTCCACCCACCAAAGCAGGACTCTGAGGACAAGGATGACTATGACAACGACATGCAGACCACCAACCCTGCCATCAGATATAAATAGAAAGGAACGAGAAGGACTATTTTTGAGCCGTTCTGCAGAGGGCAGTGCAGAAACTCAACACTATTAATGTCTTGACTAAGAAGTCTCAAGAGTCTCAGAAACACCATTCAATTCCTCTCCACCAGGAGTAGGCCCAGGGCTGGAGTCCTGGTGTGGGAGGCCATGCCCACACACTCTCAGTCCTTACCCACCCCAGCAATGAGAACACAGACAGACACAGCCTCTCAGACTAGAAGTGTTTTCAACTTACCACTAGCTCACTCATCCACTTGGCCACCCCAACACAGGTCCTGTTGTCCTGCGACCTCTCACTTCTCCATGGTGCTGTATGTTGACTGCATGCTGCAAGCACGCCGTCAGGTACTTGAACCCTCTCATCGGCACAGGCTTACTGCATCTTGGTGAGAATAGTGTCCTGAGTTCCCTGTGACTCACAGGGGACAGAAAGTGTTACTCAGTCTCCATTTGATCAGGCCAAGGCAACCAGGGGTCCAGAATCCAGAGGTAAAGGGAATGGTAAAGGAGACCACAGCAGAGAGGAGACTGGCCTAGTCAGGCCGCCTGAGTCCTATCAGCAGAACACACCCAAGCATCTGCTGACACTGCTGAAGTGTATAAAGGCTGAGATGGTGAACTTTGAGGCTTGTCTCAATATGGAAGTGTAGAAGAGGGAGAAGCTGAAGACTGAAGACCAGAGAAGGGCGCACAACAAAAAGGGTGAGTTTGTCTGCACCTTCATCACCATGCTGACTCAGAAAGGCATGCTAGCTAATGTAGCAGAGCAAAATACAGTGTGACTTAGCATTGTCTACCTTCACAAGCAGTAGAAGCCTGATCATAGAAATATTCTGGACCCTATAAGGGCTAGAGCCATGCAGACTGCCCGTCCTCACTCTGTAGCCTGCTCTTGCCACAAGTCCCTCACCAGGGCCACTCCATTTTTCCCAGTGTTACTAATAGTTCTAGCCAGAGCCCAGCTCCTGAGAATGGGAGTGGGCTGCATTGCAGGCATCATACCCTGGGGCCTGGCTGGTCTGCCCCATAGTGCTCAGGAAGCAATACCTGAGACTGGGCAACAGTGTGCTGTGACTTCCACAGCTGCCTGTGTAGCAGTGGAACCTATCAGTGCTGCTTAGGTAGCAGATACATACTTTATCTAGTAGAGGAGTCAACTTGAATGGGCTTTGACATGTGGTTAAGTTGGCTGAAACATAGACCAAAAGGAACAAGTCGAAAACTGTGGACCTGCTTTGACTGAATATAGTAGGGTTTAAGGCTTATTGAGAATAGGATTTTAAGTGGAATTTGTCCTTTAAAGCTTTCTTATCCACCAGGGGAAACATACCTTTAACCACAATTGGGAGAAATCTTGTGAGAGAAGCCCCAGAAGTGGTTTATCATGAGCTCCCTGTGGGCAAGACTATCATGAGGAGTCTTGTGAAATCTACAGAATTGAAGATATAAGATCTCAGGACTGTAGGGACTAAGTGGTAACTATTCAAGGTGCAGGACAGATGATGTGACCTTAGGGGGCCTCCACATGTTCACAGACTTGTGGAGCCATGATTCACACACACTTGAGTACCTCTAGAGCAGGCTCAGTGTAGTCATAATTTAAGAGAAAGGACAATAGACAATTTTTTGAGGCTTGCTTAGCTAAAGGTTATAGAGAACATGTTTAAAAGATTAAGTGATGGGTAGGATTTCCTCTGGGCATGCTCACATGAAAATAAAGGAAAGGATACTTTGAAGTGTCCTTTGAAGCAATTATGGGAGTTTGCTTCTGAAAGGGCTTTTTTTCAAGTAACCAAAGTTAAAACACAAAAGGAGTATAAACCTTCAGAAGATTATAAATAAACAAACTGGAATACACAGTAGGACAAAAAGAGTCACTAACTGCCTAGCTGTCCTTTTTATATCTGACACTGTTGCTCTAGTGATGCCCTAGACCCAGGTCCTAGGAAGACGTATTATAAGGCTTACGTGTGTCGATCCATTCTTTTCTCTTCACTCTGGTAAGATTCATTCAAGGCATCATACATTATAATACAAAATACAAATTTGTTGTCAATAATATTAAATAAATTCTTCTCCAAACTATGTTAAGCCAATTTTAGGGGACCTGGACTTCCAGGTTATGTTTTTTTGTATTTATTTTTATTTTTAAAAATATTTTACTTATTTATTTGTGTGAGAGAGAGATGGAAGGAGAGAAGAGGCATGCTGCAACTTCTAGCCACTGCAAATGAACTCCAGAAGCATGTGCCCCCTTGTGCATCTGGCTTATGTGGGTACTAGGGAATCAAATCTGGGTCTTTAGGCTTTGCAGTAAGTGCTTTAACCACTAAGTAATCTCTCCAGCCCTCAGATTATGATTTAATAACTTAATTTACTGCTTGATAATGTGAAGTCATATCTCTGTAGAAGGAAGTTTTAGGTTTTCATAACTAGTAAAGGTCAAACCCATCTGCTCTACTCTTGTGGCATTTTAAAGGGGCTGAGCATCAGTCAGCTTCAGGACATCATAGAAGCAGGTCCCAGTTTTAACAAATTTTATGGGCTTTTGACATAGCTTGGCCAAGATAATGTTAAGTATATAATTGGCTCCTTTTGGCCATGTGAAAGGGGTCTCCATGCTGTCTAACTGCCTTTATATTCCTAGCATCTGGAACATTTCACCCACTACCTTTGAAATAAAAGTGGGTGTGTTAGAATTTAGAGATAAACTGTGGGTTGAATTCTTTGTTTCTCTTTAAAAAATGTATTTAACTATGACAAAATTTAATAATTTCCCAGGCCATCATATTACCAGTCAGATCTTTCCTTGCCCACTTGTAATCTATCCCTTTTAGACTAGTGACATCTGAAAGCTCAACTCTTTAGTTTCTATAAACTTCCTCAATACATTTGTTAAGGACAAGATCAGGGTCACAGGCAGCTGGAGCAGCTACACACAGAGTTCCACACTTCTCTACACTATCGAATGTCTGATTTCTTTTTAAAATTTTTGAAGTCTATTTATCAATGCTCCTTTGGTGCATAACTATTATTTATTTTCTTCAATACAAAGATGCCCTTATGCTCCATATTTTATATTATAAATGTAGTAAGATATAGAGCAGTTGAATTTAAGGACAAGCTTTCCAAAGGCCAAAGAAGGAAACATCAGGAGAGAAAAGTCTTATATAAACAAGAAAAACATCAAAAATATCAAAGTTAAGATATGAAATGGGAAATAACACATTAAATAGACACATACATTACCAATCCCAGATTTTGATGCTGCAAAAGTTCCAGAAACCTCTTCACAGAATTATCTTCCCAAGACCTTGTCATTGGCCTCAGGAAGGTTCTTAACTTTACAGAAGTGAGAACCAAAGCAATGAGGAAAAGCGAGTGGAAAAATGGTGATCCAGAATAAAAAATGACTTTGGTGTTTCAGAGAATCCAAATCACAAAGTTACAGGGCTGGGATTCTATACAAAACCAATTCTTCACCCTTGGAAGACCCAACCTTTCTCTGTAGAGCTCCTTTACCTGCATATATGCAATGGGGGGAAATGGGTTCTAACCTCACAAACTTTAAATTGCTAGAAAGCAGGACAGAAAATTCCTTCAATACTCTAGACATTCTTTCAGTATTTTAAGTCTGTGTGATGGTTTGAATTAGGTGTCTCCATGAAGTTATTATTATTTTTTAATTTAATTTTGTTATTGACAACTTCTATACTTACAGACACTAAGCCATGATATCCCCCCCCCACACATTTCCCCTTCACAACTCTGCTCTCCATCATATCCCCATTCTCTCTACATTAGTCTCTCTTCTATTTTGATGCCATCGTCTTTTTCTCCTATTATAAGGGTCTTTTGAAGGTACTGTTAGGCACTGCAAGGTCATGGATATCAAGGTCAATTTCTGTCTTGACAGTTGCATTGTAAGAAGTCCTACCCTTCCTTTGGCTCTTACATTCCTCCCACCACCTCTTCTTCAATGGACACAGAGCCGTAGAGAATGTGATAGAGATGTTTCAGTGCTGAACACTCCTTCATCACTTCTTCTCAGCACTATGTTGCCTTTTGGGTAATCCCAGTGGTCACCACCACCTGAAAAGAGAAGCTTCTCTAACCAAAAGTTAGAGTAGAATTAATATATGAATAGGAACATTAGGTGTAGTGCTTTTAGGGCACTTTGGTGAGAATAATACATACATTTAGTCAGATAAGAGGAGGCTTTATACCCTTAAGTCACATGACCTCCCCTGCTATAGGCTTTTGATTAGGTTTTCAATACTTGGAATGTATTCCCTACCATAGAGTGGGCCTCCAGTCCAGTTAGAGAACAGTTTGATTTCCCCCTGAGCAGACATGCCACTCTTTCACTCATTTGGTCATTTGGCCTGTCTGGCCAAACTTGAGGCTTCCACTGCTGATGATTGCTGTCTCCCATAGGGCTGCATGCAGTGCCACTTTTTCCAGTTTTTAGTTGGCTGGTCTACAGGGAAAAGGTTTTTAGCTCAGAACCAGCTTGATTTCTCAGTGACCTTGCTTCCCAGGCATGTGAAGTCTTCAGCAATAGTATCTTACCATCTATTACTCATGGGAAACCAAGGGCTTTGGCAATAGCATGTAATGTTTTGAAGGCAAAGGGACTTCCCTGGCCAACAACTCACTGGAAGGTATCCAATCCCTGGCACTAAAAATTTTCTACTAGCATCTGGATGTGCCATTATCAAAAGAAGCAGGCTTTCGTATGTCTGATTCAGAATATCTTGAATTTTGATTGACCCTCCCCCCACCCTTGTCTTACTAAATCTCGTCCCTGGACTCACTTAGGCCATTCCACTCCCGGTAATCTATTCTTCTACTTACATATATACAATACCATCCCCTAAAGTCCTCCTTTCTTCTCTCTCCCTTATAGCCTTTTCCAAGTTTACAGGCCTCTGCTACCAATTTTTTGGTACCAGGTCACACACAAGTCAAAATGTTTGTAGCTAGGATCCACATATGAGAGAGAACATTTGATTTTTGGCTTTCTGCACCTGGGTTACCTCACTTAGTATAATCCTTCCAGATCCATCCATTTCCCTGCAAATTTCATAATTTCAATTTTTTTCTTTACAGTTGATTAGAACTCCATTGTGTAAATGTACCACATCTTTACTATCCATTCATCTATAAAGGGATATCTACACTGGTTCCATTTCCTAGCTATTGTGAATAGAGCAGCAATAAACATGGTTGTGGCACCTCTAAGATAGTGAGAAGAGTCATTAGAATACATGCCTAGGAATGCCATAGCTGGATCATATGGTCAATCTATCTTCAGCTGTCTCAAGAACCTCCACAGTAGATTACATTCCCATCAACAGTGTAGAAAGGTTCTCCTTTTTCTACATTAGCAGGCCAGAATAGCATGGGTGTTATAAATAAAAAGTGCCCTCTTTGAACAAAAGAAGCATAAGTATTAAGGGATGCTAAACATTTTAAATAGGGTTGATCCATTCTTTGCATGCACTGACCATTAAATAGTGTATTTCAAATAATGGTAAGATTAAGGGTATAGTTAGTAAGTGAAGACAGTAGATAAGTTTTTGGTCATTCTGATTTCATGGTCATGCAGTACATGGCCAAGATGGACAGGAGCACCTATGAGCATGCTCACCTTATACCATAAAAAGGAAAGGAGACTCTGTAGGGGCATGAACATGGACATCTGTCCTTGAAAATACCCGCCTTGTTAGATCAGTCACAGCATCTTTTCTTAACCTTTTATTATGTTTATTATTATTATTGTTATTATTATTATTCATAGCATCTTTTGGTTTTACTTTTTCTCATCCTTCTCTTAATCCACTTTAAGAACAGGAAACAATTTCTTCTGAAGTCTAAGTTTAAACACATGTGCACATTGATTAGGCTTCATCTTTAGAAAATCCATAGGTGAACTTATTCTTAGCTTTGTAACAGTATCCACAGCATGCAATTTTAGCCTTAGGTATATTTTTTTCCTTCTTATTTTCTGTTTATTAAGTATACCCCAACTCTATTTAATTTTAGTTTCTGCTCATTAAAACTGTCCATTTCTCTGTAATCATATTGCTCCCTCCATCTTCCTGCTTTTCTGCCCTCCTTTCCTTTCTTCATTGACTCAACATAGCTGAATTTATTTCTGCTCACCATAAACCCACAATACCTTATAAAAATAATTTCCAGTGTTATCACTTTATATGTAAGGAAAGACCCATGTTAAGGTTGAAGAGGTGACTCAGCAGTTTAAGGCACTCACTTACAAAGCCTAAGGCCTGGGTTTGATTCCCCAGGATCCATGGAGAGCCAGATGCATGAGTAGTGTATGTATCTGGAGTTTGTTCACACTGACACCCATTCTCTCTCTTGCAAACAAATGCATTAAAATATTTTTTTAAATATTCAAAGTTGAAGTTCCTCACATAGAATTACACAGAGTAAATCATATGGAGTAAATAATTCAACACACAATATTCCATTCTTTTTTCAAGATTCTACTTTTCTTTTTAAAATTTCCTGAAGACTGGTCCTATTTAGCCCAGTTTGGCCTTACGATGGGGGAATGAAGGCACAAAGGCCATCTCTGATACTGAGAATACCAGTGAATGTGTGCCACCTCAGCTGGCTCAACAGGCCACTGTCTTGACTAATGTCTATTACTGATTTAAAACGAGCAAAACCCAATTGTCAAATTGAGGCTTATGATAGTAAGGAGATAACTATGCATGCATGTTTAATTTTAAGGTAAACTTGATTACTGTGGGAATGTAGGGAAAGTTTCTGCATCATTGTTTAGGAAAAGTACAGGTGTGTTTAAACTTTTAACATTATACCAAGTTGTCATGTACCTAGTTTAAGCCTGAGAACTACACATTTGACTCACAAAACATCCACAAAATTGTATATCATATTATAAGTCAATTTACAATTTTGTATGTTTCCACAATCTCATCTATATTATGGGACATGTAGCCAATGGGCCAAACATGTTTGTGAGTCTAATTATAACTTTGACTGTACAAGGGTTCTGTGTCTTTCAATGCCTTGGGGAACTCCCTTCCTTGGTTAAAATGTACAGAACTGAAAAAAATTCAATTAACACTAGTTTATTAAAGATCAAATAAATTATTTCTGAGTGAGTTTTTGGACTAACTTCTCCAATCCCCATAACTGGAAAAGCAAGTTTTTATTTATTTTGAAATTCATTTTAGTATCTGTGAATATTTCTTCTTAATTTTTTCTTTGAATTAGTTTAATATGCATTTCAGAATCATTATTTTACTGTTTGATAAACTTATCCTCTAATGATAAAATTTTAAAATCATAATCCTACTTCAAAGCACTAGCACAATGAGAAAACTAGAAAAAATACTTGAGAGACTACCTAATTAATGTTGCAATTAATTAGTTTGTTCAGCTTAAAACATTCAGACATATACAAATAGTTTTCTATGGGTGCTGGAGAGTATCCCTTGGCCTTAACCAGAGCTTGCAGGCATTGCTAGCTTTAGGTGCTGAGCCATAACTCTAGTACCTTACATAATCTTAAAAGTTTCCTTTATAGCACTTTGGAAGTAGCTGTTTGCCTGTTAGTATTAACCAGGAGAAATTATATTTAGGAAGAGTATATAGCATGATTGTTAATTTAGTTTAATTATAGTCTCTTAGCCCACCTGGTTATTTTACTTATTTATTTATTACTTATTTGCAATCAGAATATATATCTGTATCTGTATCTCCATCTATCTATCTATCTACCTATCTATCTATCTATCTATCTATCTATCTATCTATCTATCATCTATCTATCTATCTATCTATCTATCTATCTATCTATCTATCGGGAGAGAGAGGAGAATGGGCACATCAGGACTTCTTGCCATTACAAATGAACTCCCAGACATATGTGCCACTTTGTGCATCTGTCTTTCTGTGGGTACTGAGTAATCAAACCTGAGGCATCAGACTTTGCAAGCAAGTGTCTTTCAACACTGAACAATCTCTTCAACCACCACCTATTTATCAAACATGAGTTTGTATGTTCTTTTAATTCAGTAACTTTGAGATATGTGATGTTTTAAAAAAATCACTTGTCATTTTGCAGAGTAAAAAGTAAAATATCATGCCAAAAGTGCCATTATTTTAAAAACACAAATTCTAATTGAAGGTTTTGTGTGGTTATGTCTTAGACTTGCCAAATTGGAATTGCACATCATTTCCTCATCACTATATGATTCAGGCTCTCAGATATAGCACATTGAATAGCACTTGGAAACAGTGGTTAATTCAACACAGCCTGTTAATGTGATTCACAACATGATACCCCAAAGCCTAGAACTCTGGCCAGCAGAGTGCTTTGAGATCAAGACTATTGGAAGGGTCTGAGAAGCAAAATATTTCTTTTTATTTTATTTTTATTAATTAGTTTTGTATTCATCAAATACAGTCAGTTTTGTACCATTATTAGGCACATACGTGACCTACCCCCTCCCCATTGGCCCACATTTTTGAGGTATATGGGTCGTGCATCGTGGAGTTAGCCCACAGTTATGGGTAACATAAATGTCTCTGCATATCATGACGCAACATGTGGCTCTGACATTCTTTCCGCCCCCTCTTCCGAAAAATTTCCCTGAGCCATGTTGGGTTTATTTTTGGTCTGCTTCAGTGCTGAGGTGTTGGGGGCCTCTGAGGCTCTGGCACTCTGATTTGGTAGGAGTTGAGTTTTCTCTGTGTTGGTCTCCTGCCCCCTTGTGCTGATATCTGGTTCATCAGGAAAACAGTACCCTTGCTTGTTTTGCCAATTTTTCTTAGTTTCAGCCATGGCCCTTTTGAGGTATGATGGGGTGGCTCTCTCCTTAGGATCTGCATCTATATGAAAAAGAGAAGCAGATTCTCCAACAGAGAGTAAGTTAGCACCAGGACAAATGAGATAACCCTTACTTTTTTTTATAGAGAATTTAATAGGTGTAGACCCTCTTGTAGCCCACGATTGATGGTATCTTGATAATGGAGAGTGGGCTTATGTTTGGATATGGTTCTGACTTGTTTCACAGCTCCAGATATGGGTACCATACCACTGAGGGATCAGCTAGCCAAATCAAGAGCAGTTGGTTCCCCACCATGGCTATGTGCCACTATTGCACTTGTGTGGGCATCACAACAGGTGATTTGCTGCTAAGTACGTCAAACCATAAGTTTCTTGGACAGATATTGCTCATTTTCCCCCAGTCAGTGTTGCTGTAGTCAGCTTGTTGTTGCTGTTATGATCACCCAACCAGGCACACTTTGTGGGAGGAAGGGATTTATTTCAGGCTCACAGAGCCAGGGGAATACCATCAATGGTGAAAGAAGCTGGCTCTCTTTCATAGATCCACAGACATCATCAACAGCACGCAAGCACAAACCACCAGAACTCAAAATGTTCTCTCCACACATTTGGGTTGTAATTCAGATTTTTCCTCCACACATACCTTCCGGCTGAACTCCAGGATCTCTCCCCAGTAATACCTCTTCCACCGACATGGTTGGAGACCCAAGTTAGTAGCTTAACTTTTATAAAACACCTGAGTCTGTGGGACCTTCAATTCTAATTATCATATTCAAACTACCACAAGTGCATAAGCAATCATTTTACAACCTGTCTCACTTCTTTATTTGTAAGATATTTTAATTTAAAATTTATATATATATGTATTATATATATATACATATATATATATATATATATATATATATATATATATATATATAGTAAAATCCCCTCCCATCACTTTCTTATGTCCTTCTCACCTATGACCCTTCCATATAGTCCCTTCTTCTTTTATAACTGGTTTTTCTTCTAGTTTGCTGTGTTTTTTGATGTTGCTTTTCTTTTGGTTGTTCTCCATCACCCATCACACACCATGTTGATGGACCCAATATTGTACAAGTATCAGCAACAGATACTGTGCAGTCATGAATGCAATGGGAACTTTGTATCTAGAAATCTAGAAGACAGCCTTTCAAAGCACTCCTACACATCTTCTGGCTCTTACATTATTTTCACCACCTCTTCTGCAATATTCCTTGAGCATTTATGGGTATGATAAACATGTATCCTTTGGTGATGAGCACTTTACTGTCACATCGTCTCAGAATATTGATGAATCTTGAGTCTCTTCAGCAGTTACTGTCATCTGTGTAAAGTAGCTTTTCCGACTGAAAATGAGATCAGCCCTAAGATATGGGAATAAACATAAATATTTAGAGAATATTTTATTATCACAACAAATTCATTTTGCAAAACAACAGCGGTAGCTTACCACTGGGGCATATGATTATTCCACCATCAGCTTTGTGTGTATATGGAGGAAGGTGGATATGGGGAGAACCCATCAGGGCCTCTGGCCACCTCAAAGGAACTCCAGATGCCTGTGCTATTTTGTGCATGGATTTACTTTAGTGATAGGAATTGAACCCATGCTGGCAGGCTTTGCCAGAAAGCACTTCTATTTACTGAGCAATCTCCCCAGCCCACCTCCCACATCAGGTTTTGACTATATTTCAGTAACTGGCATTCATTCTGTCTTGTGGAGCAGGTCTCAAATCCAATCATCTATCAGTTTGTTACCCCACAACAGTAATGCCACTATTGTACTGACAGGCACATTTAGAAGTGCTGTAGAAATTTCATGATGCTGGAAAGAATGTCCAACCAAACACAGTTTATGGAAAAAATTGGATTTAGTTCAGCTTATAGGTCCAAGTTAAGTCCCATAAATGGTGGTAGAAGTTGGTTCCCATTCATAAATCCAAACATAGAAACCACTGACATCTAGCAAACACCAAAGAGCAGCAAGCAGGAACCCCAGCAAGGCTTGGAATGCTCTCCACATCTTTTGAATGGAATTCAGATCTGCCCATAGTGATACATTAGGCCTGTAGGTCCAGGATTTGCCACTAGTAATACCTCTTCCAGCCAGTCAGCTGGAGAGATGAGTGTGTGTGTGTGTGTGTGTGTGTGTGTGTGTGTGTGTGAGAGAGAGAGAGAGAGAGAGAGAGAGAGAGAGAGAATGGGCACAAAAGGGCATCCAGCCACTTCAAACCCCATATGCATTTACCACTTTGTGCATCTGGCTTTGCATGTGTAGTGGGGAATCAAATATGGATCATAAGTTTTGCAGGCAAAATCTTTTAACTGTTGAGCTAGCTCTCCACACCCCAAGTTACAAGTTTTAATAAAACACCTGGGTGTATAAGGTTGACATACAATGAAAACACCACAAGAAGCAAGATATTTCTGATCTTCTTTTTCTTCCTTTTCTTCATTTCTATTTCTATTTCAATGAACACATAGAAACTAGAATTTCTCTTCTCCCGAGACAACTATAGCCAGGATAGTCTATGACATTCTTTTAATCTCTTCCCTTGAAGTCCCCTTTCTCTCAGAAGTCCTATCAAAAATGTGGAAAAAAAGTATGTCTTATTAAGACATAAGAAATAACTGGAATAGGCTCAGCATTTTTTCTTCTCTCATATCATGCAGTATGTTTAGATGGTAATGTTTATGTCTGTTAGTGTTCATCTGTAATGGCTCACTTCATTCATCTGATTTAGCTTAGAAAACACATACTTTTGGGTCATAATTTCTAGTTTTATCAGTTGTTACTGAATATGTTTGCTATGTTTTTTTTTTTTTTTAATATTGTCTGTCAGGTGTGCTATCAATGATGGATAAAGAAAATAAACAAGTTTCCTCATATGGTATGTTTCCTTTTAGCATTTTGGCGTAATGAGTTGGAGAAATCCACAATGGAAACAGAGTGAAGTAATAATAACATTCAAAACTACTTCATGAACTCGAAAAATCAAACACTTCTTTCATTCTTCTCTACTCTAGAAAATTCCCATTTTGTTTACTAGTCTGATAATTCTATGCAATGAATTCTTCCCTCAATGCCAATGAAGCCTAGTTGTTTATTCCCCATCCTACTCTTATGTTCAGCAATTAACTAGAAATCCATTTTCAAACTGAAAAAATAGTGACAAGGGAAGATCATGATTTGGAAATCTTGTATGTTTTTATTTATTTTTCAGGAGAGAGAAAGACATGCCAGGACCTCTTGTCACTGCAAACAAACTCCAGCTTCATGTGCCGATTTGTGCATCAGGCTTTATGTGGGTTCTGGGAAATCAAAGCTTGGCCAACCCAGGCTGGAAGGATTTGCAAGCAAGCAACTTTATTTGCTGAACTATTTCCCCAATCCAATATTTAGAAATATTAATGATTACATTTGGTGCCAGAGTCCTGACCAGAAGGCTTCATACTGGGTATGAACTACATTAACTGCATTAAGAGAAAAAAATAATGTAAGAAAAATAGGGAAATGAATTTATTTATCTTTAGCCACAATTTAAAAGCCAGAAAATTTCAATCTGTTTCTTTCCTTTCTCACAGACAGATCATAGCTTATACAAAAGGTTAGACAAAGACCAGGAAATATGAATAGGTAGGTGGTTGTTTTTTTCTTGGAAGATTTGTCTTTCTTCTAACTTCAGATTTCCTGTGGGTGACTAATTTGGAATTTCCCAGACATATCTTAATCACAAACTTCTTCCTTCCAATTACACTTTAATTTCATTCCTAGTTTCAAAGAATGAAGAGAAAAATAATATTGAATGTCTACAAGCATGATCTATACACTTAGACCAATAAGCTTCAATGGGGTTTGAAGAAGAGCAAGAAGGGATGCTACAGCAGTTCGTAGATGTTCAATTAGAGCAAGAATGGGTTCAATGAGGCATGATGAGGAGTGAGGGAGGGATGCTTCCAAAGTTTACAGATATTCCATTTGAACAAGGATGGTGTACAGAACATAAATCTGAAGCCATATCAAAAGGTACTGAGGTTTCCTGTAACCATGGGGACATGATGTGGCTAGTGGAAACATGTATTAGTTTTGAAAAAATAGGCATCTGAAGTCAAAGAAACAGAGTTGATGCAGGAAAAAGAAGATTAAGGTTTAGGGTTAGTACATGTACAATGGTTGTCAGCTTTTGGACACATGCAATTTTAACCACTGAAGCATCTCTCTAGCCTAGAAATTGTTTTTTTTTTTTTTCTTAATATATTTGTTTACTTATGAGAGAGAGGGAGAAGAGTGAGAATATGAATTTCAAGACTGCCTGATGCTGCAGACAAACTCCAGATGCATGCACCACTTTGGGTGTATGGTGTTACATTCTGGAGAATTGAACCCAAGCCAACAGGCTTTAAAGAGCCTTTAACCTCTAAGCCCTCTCCACAGCCCCAAGTTTCATTTTAACCGTGTTAAGATGAACGTTGCTAATTCATATGCTTCTAAATTAAAGGAATTTTAGAACACCATTTCCACAGCAAGCACCTATATTTGATGATGTAGTCGATATAGTAATGATTTTTAAACTAGTTTTTTTCTTACAAAATTTTATATAGTTAATATCTGATCTGTTAAAGGCTTAGGTAATGTTTACTTAATGATAAAACACTGCACAGCTTTGAATGAAAGCTGATTTTATTAGCTTTAATGCTTTGCAGTATTGTTTCCTAAAGCAACTTAAGATTTTACTATATTTTACTAGCACATATCATATCTGTGGTGTCTCATCAGTGCTAACTTTCATGGTTTCATTTCATACATGAGAAAATTGTTATGTGTACATCTCTTTAAGATGAAAGAATAGAAACCTTACCACAGTACCTGGGTAGATAAAAGAGAGGCAAGATAACACATAGTGGCTACTTTTGTTCTTTTTCATCAAAAGTCAACAACTGTTAGGCTCTTGTTAAGCTAGGTGAGATCACAGAGAAGCAGGAGAAAGCCTCTTACAATCAGCATGGATCAGGGTCCAGCCAGCAGCTACAGGAAATGTTTCACCACTCTGCTTTGCCTGAGCCAGCAAGAGCCTTAAAAACAACCAGGAAAGGGATTTTCCCCATTTGCACAAGCCCTGCAAAATGAAAAGAACTTGAAGGAGAGAGCAATGGGTATCAGCTGAGTAGCTATAGAGCACCTGCAGCTAGTGTGCCATCACTTTCCTTCTCTCTTCTGCCAGCAACAGGAATACCACTACAGGTTGGAGAAAAACAAAGCCAAGGGAGCCCAGTTACCAGCTCTCCTCCCCACAGCATCCAGACCTTCTCATTCCAACAGTTCATAGACCTAGCCTGCTGAGACAAGGCCATAATGTTCAAAAGTAGGAGCCAAGTTCACAAGTCAACATAGGTAAGATAGAAGTTCAATCCAAAAGACTTGCTCACTTGCCCACCAGTAATTATTTGAGGTCAAAAGGACCATCACTGTTAATTTGCTACTAGGATGTTTGCGTAGCAGATATATATTCCAGCTTGGATCACTTCTGATGTTAGTATTCTACTCTAGGATAATATAGAGGCCATACCCCACACCTTGAAGGAAACAGCTAATAATGCAAACAAAATCCAAACAATAAAGTAATCCAAAATACAAAAATAACAACACAGAAAATCCAGGCAACATACTCCTCCAAAAATTCTGAATACTGTATTAACGATTTTCAGTGAGAATGAATTAGATGAAATGACAGGCAGAGAATTTAAATAATGATTGCAATATGTTCAAAGAATTTAAAAGAATCAAATGCCATTGAAAGAATTCTAAGAGAAGGAAATAATATGCTAAACAAAATAAGGAAGTGATTATAAGATATGAGTACTGAAATGGAAATACTGAAGGAAAATCAATTGGGAATGAAAAACATAGTAACTCCAATTAAAAACTCTATAAAAAGTCTCACCAATAGAAAGTGTCAAGTAGAGGATGGAATTGAACTTGAAATCATGTTGGAGGATGTCGACTTCTGTAGCAGACAGAAGCTTACAGATCCAGGGGAAGTTCCATAATTGCAGAAGAAGCTGGCCTGCCTTCACAGGCCCAAGCAGACAGAGAGAAGCACAAGCCTAAAAGCCAAAAGCCACAACACACTTCAGGAACTCCAGCTAGGCACACTTTGCATATCTTTCGATTGAAATCTGAAACCTACCACCACACCTTAAGAACCACCCAGTGACACTGCCTCCAGCCAGGTGACTGCAGATGCAAACTACAAACAATAAAAAACTGAATATTGGGGGTCATCTATTCAAACTACCTCAACTTCCTTTTGCTGCCTTCAAGAAACCCACCTTACCAATAAAGACAGATAACTCCTCAGGGCAGAAGGATGCAAAATGATTTCCCAAGACAATGGAAATAAGGAACAAATGGGTGTGGTTATATTAATATCTGGCAAAATAGACTTCAAACCATAATTAATTAAACATAACAAAGGAGCTACTTTTAAATCATTAAAGGAACAATACAACAAGGGTACATCACCAACATAAATATCTGCACCAAAAACAGGTACACCACATTTATTGAAATTTACTTCATGACAAATCAGAAATACATTCCAATAGCATCATAATAATGGACAGGATCACCCAAGCAGAAAACCAACAGGGAAATAATAGATTTTAACAACACTATAAATCAATTAGACCTAACAGAAATCTACAGATCCCCAGTTCTACAGAGTTCATATTCTTCTGTGGAGCCCACAGAACATTTTCCAAAATAGATTATATATTAGGTAACAAAGTGTGGCTCCATAAATTAAAAAAAAAAAAATGAGGTAACTTCCTGTATCATATTGGACCACAATTCTTTAAAGCTAGAAATTAACAACAAGAAAAAATAACAGAAATGACCTTACCTCTTAGAGACTAAACAACATGCTAATAAACAATGAATGGATCATGGAAAAATCAAAATAAAATTTGAAAATTTCTTAAACTTAATGATAATGAAAAAACAACATAATAAAACATATAACACTAAATCCATTCATAACAAAGAGATCTCTCATCTCAAACTAATAACCAAACTATCCACCTTAAATGTTTTTGAAAACAAGAACAATTGAACCCTAACAGTTCTGGAACTGACAAGATAAGCAAGGGTATTGTTTCCATGGTGAACCTAATAAGATGGACCAAGGGGTCAGACACTGAGGATACTAAAAATGTACCAAAACAGGACTTTAGAAGCTGCTGAGAACCCAACACTAAAGTAGAATTAAAGCTCACCCACCAAGGCTCAGGGAAGTTTGCAGAACAAAGGGTGGAAAGAATGTCAGAGCCACAAGGTGCAAAGTAATATCCAGACACTTAGTTCTCCCCACAATGACAGACAGACTCCTGCTCTCACAACTCATAACCTACAACTACATGGTGAATACTAGCAATCCCACTAACAATGGCCCTCAGTGGAGTGGGGTTAGGGGTTTGGGAAAAATAATACTATCAACATGATGTGTCCATACAAAGTTTCTACTTAATAAAAAATAATAATATTAAAAAAGAGTTGCAGACAGAAAGAAGTAATGAAGATCAAAGCAAAAATTAATAAACTATAAACAAAGAAAACAAGAAAATTAATGAAATGATATTATTCTTTGAAAAAAATTAAATAAAATTGATAAATCCATGGCAAGATTGATCAAATGGAGAGAGAGAGAGAGAGAGAAAAGAGAGAGAGAGGTCTTAAATTAACAAAATTACAAATGAAAAGGGAGAGGTCACAATGGACATCAATGAAATTGGAAGAATCATCAGAACATATTTCCAAAAACTACTACACACAACTGGATAACCTGGAGGAAGTGGCCAAATTCCTAGATACATGCAAACTACGAAAACCAAGTCCAGAGTAGATAAACAAACCTATTACATCCACGGAGACTGAATACATAATCAAAAACTCTCCCAAAATGAAAAGTCCAGTACCTGATGAATTCTCAGCTTAATTCTACCAAATATGCATCAAATAACTGAAGCCACTGTTTCTCAAGCATTTTCACACAATTGGAGAACAGGGAATGTTCCTCAACTCATTCCACGAAGCTAGCATCACGCTAACACCAAAATAATACAGAGATCCAATGAAAAGTAAACTATAGACCTATGTCCTTGACTAACTTAGTTGTAAAATACTTGAAAAAAATCCTCACAAACAAAATTTAGCAACACATCAAAAGTACTATCCACTTTGATCAAGCAGGCTTCATCCCAGGCATTCAGGGATGGTTCATCATATGAAAATCAATAAATCTAATATACCACATAAATAAATACAAAGAACACACAATGTCTACCAAACCAGATATCCAGAGACACAGAGGCTCCCAAGACCTCATCACTGAAGCAGACGTAAAATGACCCCAACATGGGTCAGGGAAATTTGTGGAAGAGGGGGTGGAAAGAACATTAGAGCCACACATTGGATCATTATGCACAGAGACATTGCCTCCTACCCATAACTCATGGCTAACCCCACAATTCACGACACACATTACCCAATGAGGAGGGTCCATGTGGAGGGGGAAGGCCAATGATGGTATCAACATGACTGTATACACACTGTGTACATAACTAATAAAAAAGTTAAATAAATAAATCAATTTTTTTTAAAAAAATGCAAGAATGATACCATCATTTCAGTAGATAGAAAGAAGACCTTCAAAAAAGTACAGTATTACTTCATGATCAAATTGCTGGAGACACTAGGCATGGAAGTTTTATATCTCAACATAATAAAGTTTATATACAAACACTTAATATCCAAATCATATTTAAAGGGGAAAGACTCAAGGAGTTCCCATTAAGATCAGGAACAAGAAGTTGTGCTCACTCTTACCACTGCTCTTCAGCATAATACTCACAATCTAGCTCAAGCAATGAGGCAGGAGAAAAATATAAAAGTGTTAAAATTAGACAAGAAGAAGTCAAACTAGCCCTTTTTACATATAACATAATCTTATAGATAAGTGACTGATAAGATTTTACTTTAAAACTTCTAAAGGTAATTAATTTCTTGAGCAAAGTGACAGAATACAAAATCAAAATACAAAAATCACTAGCTATATTATATGCCAAAAATACAAAGAAATAAACAAGTGAGGCTGTCCTATTTTTCAATAGCCACAAATAAAAAACAAATACCTTATAATAGCACCAAGAATGTGAAATACCTATATACTGAAAACATAAAAAAACACTTAAGTAAGAATGGATAACCACATGTAGAAAAATTATAGTAGGCACATTCCTATCACTATGCACAAAAACATTCCCAAATGAATTAAAGACTTCAACATAAGACCTGAAGCTCTTAATTGCCTGGAAGAAAAAAAAAAATAGGAGGAACTCTCCATGATTTAAGAGTAGGAAAAGACTTCCAAAACACTAGCCTAGTATCCCAAAAAATTAAACAATCACACAACCAGTGATATGTTATGAAGCTAAAAAGAACTTGTATAAGCATACTATAAATAAAGCCAACAGACTGCCCACAGAATGGAATAAAATTTTCAGCAGCTCAATCACTGACATAGGCCTATCATCTAGAACCCACAAATGAACTAAAAACACTAAGCAATAAAACATCAAATAATGGGGCTGAGCAGCTGGCTTAATATTTAAGGCACTTGCCTGTAAATCCCAAGGATCTAGATTTGATTGGCCAATACCCACATAAGCCAGATGCACAAAGTGGCACATGCATCTGGATTTTTTTTTTTTTTTGCAGTGGTTGGAGGTCCTGCTGTGCCCATTCTCTCTCTCTCCCCCACCCCTCTTAAATAAATAAATAAATAAATAAATAAATAATATCAAAAATATTTTTAAAATAAAACAATAAACTCAAAAAGCGTGGCAAGAAACTGAACAGGGAATTCTCAATGGAGAAATACAAATGGCTAATACTTAAGAAAATGTTCAACACCCTTAACCATCAGGGAAATTTAAATTAAAATAACTGAGTTTCTGCCTTACTCCAGTCAGATGGCAATCATTAAAAGAAATCAAACAACAGTAAAGATTAGTGAGAATGTGGGAAAAGACCCTCATTCACTGATGGTGGGAGTGCAAAATTGTACAGCTATGTATATCAATATGGAAACTCCTAAAAAGATGAAATTTGAGATACCAACTGACTCAGTTCTACCTTTACTGAGCATCTACTCTAAAGTGTCCACTCTTTATTGCAGAGATATTTGCTCAACCATATTTACAGAAGTTCACCTCACAATAGCTAACAACTGGAATCAACCCAGATGTCCATGGTTTGATGATTTGATGGTGAAGATGTGGCACATACGCACAATGGGATTCTCCTCAGCAGTACAGAGAATAATATAATGGATCTGTAGGAAAATGGATGGACTTAGAACAGATCATACTAAGCAAACACACAAACATAGAAAGACAAATGCCACATATTTTCACTCATCAGTGGTTCCAAACCTGGAACAGCTTGAGTTGTGTGCATACCTGACAGATAATTGGAGGGACAGAAAGAGGGGCAGAAGTGTTTGAAGGGAGGGGAATGAGAAGGCTGGGGGAGTTACACACAAAACTAAATCAAAACTGAATTAGTACTATGAAAACCTTTCTCCTGGATAGCAGACTAAAGGCTATCACCTTTAACAGGAGTATGCAGGGATTGTTTAGTAAGAAGGACCCTGGAGAGTATGGAATGAATCCTACACCTAAAACATTTGGCTTTGGCTTATAACTCCCAGTACCATAAATTTATTACAACCCACATTGAACTGTTGATTGGAGACAGGCTTATGTCAAAGCATTTGATTTCTCACCTGAGGTAAAAAGTAAGATCCTATTGCTGAACACATCACATGCTGCCAACACAAAACAAGGAGAGATCTGGATGGAATATGGAAAGAAGCCAGTTTCGGGCTGGTAGCACATACAGTGCTGGAAAGTACTACACAAGCCTCTGGGGGGAAATGGCCAAAAACCTTGTGTGCTAGCAGGGGACACTGCTGTACAAAAGTAACCAGCCTGACAAAATGTACACCCTTGAGCAATAGTGGCAGCCAGCCCAGGTGGGTAACAAATGGCTTTCTGTTTGGCTAAGAGATCCACTCAATGGAAAGGAACCCGTAGCTAGAACTGGGAACTAAGTCAGTATTCTATGGAAACAGAGATCATGGACTCCATCGAGAAGCTCCCACATCTTTGGCCAAAAGAGAGGCTGCACCCATCAACATCTCTCTAAATTAACAATGCTTATCCCCTTTAACCTATGCTGACACTATTCTCCATTGAAAAATCTGTTTTTGTTTTTTTTGGAAGCCAGTGAGAACCAAGGAGAAAAACAAACTCTCACCCATAAATCAAGGCCCAGGCGAAACCACCAAGGAATTGGTGAGATGAGCAAGAGTGCTTCTCTTACTGCGAGCCTGACAACCTGCACCAAGGTGATGGAGACTGACACTAAGCATACTCAGAATGCCCCAGAGCAGAAATCCAGAAGCTGCTTAGAGCATAGCGGTAAAGTAGACTTAAAACACATGTACCACAGCTCAGAAAATTTTTCAGAAGATGGGGAAGAAAGATTGTAAGAGCCACAGAGTGAGTAGAAGGGAATGTGCAGAGGCATTGCCCAGCCCAACAGTGACTGACTACTGCTGTCACATCGCATAACTCACACCCCATGGGAATACTAGCAATCCAACTGAGAAGGGCCCTCAGTTGGGTGGGGCAGAAAGGAGGGAAATGATGGTTCCCACACATGATTTGTCCATAGAAAATGTCTACTTAATAACAAAAATTTGGAAATGCAGCCTTTGATAAACTTAGAAAACATAAAGGCATATAAAAGAATAAAAGAAAATTTATCTAAGATGGGGAAAAAAAACACCAATACAAACAAAGGAGGCATTGAGAACACTATCAGACCAATAGAGAAAGGAATCTTTCTCATCATTATAATTAAAATACTAGGCTGGAGACATTGTTAAGTGTGCAGTCATGAGGGCCTGAGGGGGCTTGAAAAATCTAGAGTTCAACTCTCCAGATCCCATGTGATAGGTGAATATGGCCATGTGCACAATGTAGCCCTATTCCCACAGGGGAACAGAGACCATATGTGATCTCACAAGATCCAGAATTAGTAAGGTGAACAACTGATATTCTACTTTGGTTAGCATAGGTGAGTGAACCCCAGTGCAGGTAAGGTTACGGGGAGAACGACAATACACATGAGCAAACATACACACTCACGCAGGCATATTTACCTACTACATATTCAAACCAATGAAAACATACAGAAAGCAGAAAGAGAAGCACTTAATATTTACAAAGGCAAGCCCATCAGATTAACAACAGTTACCTATATGTAGAAGAATAAAACTCAATCCTTATTTATCTTTGTGCCAAAGAATTGACTCCAAAAAGATCAAAGTTTTAAAATCAGAAATGAAACTTGGAAGCTTCTCAAGGAAAAAGCAGGGGAAGAATTTTAGTATATGCATAAGCAAGGGGTTTACGGATTGAACTCCAGTTACATAGGAAACAAGGCCACTAATCATCCAATGAGAGTACATGAAATTAAAAATATTTTTCATAGCAAAGTACATAGTTAATGGAGCAAGAAAATAGTCTACAAAATGGTGGGGGTGGGGAAAGTTTGCCAAGAATATATCTAACAGAGGATAAATATATAGGATATATAAAAATAAGCAATGAAACACCCCGATAAAACTTAAACTATAGAACTGAATAGAGAGTTCTCAAAAGAACAAATACAACTAACCAATAAATATATTTTTAATGCCCCATGTCATTAGTTATAAAAGAAATGCAAAGGAAAACTACTTTGTCAATACATGGCACTCTGGTAAGAATGGTTATTACCAAGAAATCAAATGGCAATGAATACTGGTAAGGGCATGGTAAAAGACAAATCCTTATCCTTTGTTGGTAGAAATGTAAACTTGTGCAGTCATTATGGAAGTCACTGTTGAGGGTTTTGAAACAGCTAAAAATAAACCTAACATATGACCCAGCTATACCATTGGGGCAAACGCCCTAAGGATACCACAAAAGATACTTGTTTTTCAATGCATATTGCTGCTCTAGTCATAAAAGCTATAAAGTAGAATCAGCCTAAACACTCATCAACTGATGAATAGATAGTGAAGATATGGCACATATACACAAAGGAGTTCTATTCAGCTATAATGAAAATGAAGTTAAAAAATTTGCAGGAAAATGGGTGGTTCTGAACAAAAACTATATAAAGTAAATTAATCCAAGCTCAAAAAGTCAATTAATATGTTCCCTCTCACATATACTAGTGTCAGTTTTTAGGGGTGTGTGTGTGTATGTGTGAGAGAAAGAAAGGGGGGGGGGAGAGACTGATGGAATAAGAATCAGTTCTACAGGCCAGGAAGATGAGACAGAGCCATAAGGGAGATAGGAGGAGAGAAGGCTTAAAGGGAAAAGATAGTGGATAAGTAAGAAGTGGAGTATAATAATAGAGGTGGAATGGTCTCAGTAGGTTAAAGGATATGGATAGAGAACAAGAAGAGGTGTGAGAAAGGTTGATCAAAACTAAAGATTTTAAGAATAAGCTATATGTAAATCTACTTTGTTGCTAAGCAAAGTACATATAAGTTTCAAAAGGAAAATATTTGATCAAAAGTATCTAGTGCAGGTGAAAATGCTATACTCAACAGCCATAGTTTGTCACAGAAAGTCTTCAGTGCCTGCTAGTGTTGGGATTCCTCCCAGTGAATTGTGGATCAGGAAGGCCCTGAGGTCCCTAAAACATAGCAAGCTATTGCCCAGGTTCTGGTTGTCTACCAGAATTAGATGGCAAGATCCTATTGCTGTATACGTGGCATGCTTTAGTTGTAGTTCACTGAGAAATCAAGCTAGAACTTTAGTCTTGCTGACTCATGGCCATAGGGCTAGAAAATGTTATGCAGCTTGCTGGAGGAACAAAGTATGTGGTGGTTATAACCAACAGTTGATCCTGCAAGCTAAACAACTGGATATTTCAGGCATGTCTGCTATGGGAGTAACCAACTTCTCTCTAATTGGGTTTGAGGTCTGCAACATAGGAGAGAATACATGTATGATACTAAAAACCTAGTCAAAACCCTATCACAAAGAAGGTCACATCCCCAGGTTGGGGGAATTACTACTACTGTTAGTTGGATATATGGATATATTATGGTCACAAAGTTGTCTGCTAAGTACTTTCGCTTATGTCTATATATTACTATTGCTCCCACTTTTGGTTAGAAAAGTTTCTTTGAAGATGACAGTGAAGACTGCAAAAGCCAAAGGCTGGAGCGGGGATGCTTTGGTTTGCTGTCACCTAGACACAAAATAGTCATTATATTTATGGCCTCACAGCAGTTGTCATTACCTGCATGTAGCCTGAATAATATTGGGCCCATGGACAGATTGCTGTGGATGATAGAGGAAAGTAAAAATAAAGACATCTATATAGAAAATAAACTAGCAGGAAAGAAGAGGGATTTGAGTGGAGGAGGATGGGAGCAGGGTGACAAGGGAGTGTGGTGGGATGGAATTGTGTAAGTTTTTAATAATAAGAAGTAAAGGAGTCTGATCAAAATACATTGTGTACATATGTATTTTTTTCATTAATAGAGCATGTACAAATAAGGAAAAACTTATAAAAGAAAAACAATATTGTGCAACTTATGACACTGAAACAAAAATAACTGTAGGACATAAGTGTATAAACAATTGTATGTTAATTATTCTGAAAAACTTGTAGGAAGTAAATAAGTTTTAGGAATGCCACACACTAAGACTGAATCATTAAGATAGTCATAAATACAAAAATAGCCAGCAATGACACGTATCCAACAACAAGTATCCAGCAACAAATATCTTTGCTAGAGTATTCTATGCAATATTTGAAGAACCAGCACTATTTTTTTCTCTAATTACTCCTAAATATTGATGATTACACAATGTCTCCTAAATTATTCTATAAAATAATTATCTTCATAGAAAACTGATGCACAGAAGGATACAAGTAAATGTAAAAGCCAATATCTTTGATGAATATTGATACATATATCCTCAATAAAACACTTGCAAAGTCCAACAGCACAGTTAAAGAATAATACAGCATAACTGAAAGTTATCTGTGCCCCGAATTGAAGAATGTTTCAATACAGTAAAATTAATTAAACTGATGTACCTGATAAAATGTAGAAAAACACATATTATTAACTATTACAACTCAATGACACAAAATAATGAAGATAAAAATTGGGCCAAGTACTCTCCTGGGTAAAACATAAGACCCTATTGCTTAAGACACCATATGCTACTAGCACAGAACATGGAGAGAGACCTGGCTGGACTGCAGAAGAGAGATAGACCCCAGACAGATAGTGCTGGAAAGCACTACATAAACTACTGGGGAAACATGGCCAACAACGGTTGGAGCAACCTAGGATCTAAGCTACTCAGAAACACACTCTGACAAGATGTATACACCAGTGCAATAGTGGCACACAACCTTTGTGGGTAACCAAAGCTATATATTGGCTAAGAGATCCTCTCAGTGGAAAGGAACCCATATCTGGAACTGTGAAGCAGGTCAGAATCCTTTGGCTAAAAGAGGGGCTACATTCATCAAATTCTCCCCAAGTTAATAATGCTTACCCCATTTAACTTATGCTGGCTTCACCCTCCATTGGATAATCTGCTTTTCTTTTTCAGAAGGTAGCAAGATCTAAGGAAATAAACTACCCCTCACATTTCAGCCAAGCCACACCCGAACCACAGAGAAATTGGGAAGATTTGCAAGAGTGCAGCTTCTGGGTGAGCCTAACAATCAACACCAGGGTGAAGGAAATAGATTCTGAGGATACTCAAAACCTACCAAAGCAGAGATCCAGAGGCTCCTAAGAGCTCATCAATAAAGTAGATATAAAACACACCAACCAAGTCTCAGGAAATTTTGTAAAATAGGGGCTGGAAAGATTGTAAGAGCCACAGGTTTGGATAGCATTCCCATAGGCATTGCCTTCCCCAACAACTGCTGTTCCCACAATGCATAACCCAAAACCCCAGGGGGAATACCTGCGACCCCACTGAGGAGGGCCCCCAGTGGAATGGGATTATGGATGAGGAAAAATATGGCACCTATACATAATGTATCCATACTAAATATGTCTGTAATAAAAAGTAGTCAAAGGATTTATTCATTTCTTCCACAAGAAAAATCACACAATTACATAGCAATATATTAGAAGGGATTCAATCTCAGCATATTTCAGGGACATGCAAATCAAAACCCCAATGGCATATCACAACACCTCCTTAAGGGGGACAGTATCATAACAAAGTAAAAAGTGTTGAGAATGTAGAAAATTTGGAAGTCTGGTATAGGGATTAATAGAGTTCCTAAAAGCACCAAATTTGAACTACCATGTAATCCAGCAACACCACATTTGGGTGTATATTTTAAAAAATTAAAAATACAAACTCAAGGATAGTTGCATGCCTATACTCACTATATTATTATTAATTATTCACTATAGGTAAAAACCAGAAGCAACTCAAATATTCACCAGAATCTTAATGACATTTAGCTAAGTTAAGGAAATAATACACAAAATGAAAAATACTACACTATCCCACATGTAGTCAAACACTTGTATAATATGTACCCTGAGTTCCTTCAACCCTATTTATTATTAGTTTTCTGAAATGTAAATCCAAGTTTTTTTCAACTTTTGTGTTCAATGGGTCTTTTCCTGCCTCAGGTCTCAGTGGGTGCTGAAGACTTGAGCCGCAGGATCAGGAGGACCTCCTCATGCTCCACTGCTTTTTTGTTTGTTTTCTTTAAGTGGGATCTTACTCTAGCCCAGGTCAACTTGGAACTCACTCTGTAGTATAAACTGGCATAGAACTCACAGTGGTCTCCCTACTTTAGCCTCCAGAGTGCTCAAATTAAAGAATGGTGCCCCATGCCAAGTCTTCATGCTCAAGTTTTTAATTGTCTGTATCCCGCTAGATGGGCATGGGTTCTGGATACTCAAGAACAGTACTGTCAGCATAGGGGCTAGCTTCTCAAATTCACAAGATTTGGGTGGTGCCTGCAACATATTTCTGGACAAAATAAAAGAGCATGGGGATATGACCTGCTTTTAAAATAAGGTCAAAATATAGAGGTAATAAAAGGTCTATCTGGGGAATAAAGTATGAGTAAAAATAGTAGTTAGTGGAGGTTGGAGTGATGATAAATAGTTTTGCTGATTTGCCACATTGGTAGAGAAAATGTCCAAGGTTTGAAAAGTCTAGTTCAATTATGAACAACCTTTCAAATTGTCCCTCCAGTGTAACCACATTCTCTTTTATAACCTAACGTAGACACATTTCAGTTTGTGATATTAATTGATGTGGTAAACTCAGACTGGGATCCATAAAGAATCAGATTCAAATCAGTTTTATACAGCTAAGTGACTATTTTTCTTTGGGAGATAACTTATTTCTACTATCCACCACAAAATAGGACAAAAATATTCTCTTAAATAGTTTCTATAAAAACTATTAAATATAAATTTGTAAAACTTCTATACTATATAACATTTTAGATGTATTATACATGGTACTTATCTGTGTTTCTTACTTTTAAAATCTTGGGAATAACACAGTGGATGAGAAACCCTCTTGATAGAACATGGCTAAAGAAAAAAGTCAGCTCAATAGGTAATAGTCTTGATTTATATAAGAGATCATAGCTGAAAATGAAGAGAATAAGGTAGGTAAAATTTCTGCAAGGAAGTAGGCAAAAGAAGCTGCAAACCAGTGTCTATCTATAACATGTAGCTGGTCCAAAGTAAATGGGAACTGCAAGGGAGATGCTTTCTACCATTCCTAACCCTAGTGCTACAGGAAGGAGTTGAGGAGAGAAAGAAAAGGCTATAAGGATTTGACCAGGAGCTGGGTACCTTATGACCAGAGAAAGAGGATCAAGTGCAAGTTGCCGAAATGCAGAAGGAAACATAGTGTATAAGCCTGAAGCTGAGATTTTCTGTGGGCACCCTGGAAGGAATACACTGAAAAGGACACACCCTGATAGACAGTGACAATGTGGGAACTGGGGTTGTGCTAGTGACCCCTGCTTAGTCATGCTAAAACCATATAATAAACAAATGTGCTCTGGCCTGAGCTGAAAGTGCATGGAGACTATAGAACTGAATGCAAACCATGATAGCCAAAGCCTCGGTAAGATAACGTCTTCTAGCCAAACAGGTAAAGAATAACATGAATGCATTCTTAAAGGGACTTAGAAAGTCTGTGTTGAAAATTAATGGGTAGAATTTTTTCAAAAGCAACATTCCAGATTAAGTCCTGGAGAAAACCCAGGAAGGGCTGACACCTACTGGTAAATGAGCAGAAATATGTTCAAATAGTAAATAGCCCTAAATCTGGTTTCCTATGTTGAACTAAAGCAGCAAAATGGATTTCTCACAATTCCACAGTTTGCTCCATGAAGTATCAGAAAAGAATTCACAACCCATCCAATCAAGAAATACAGACTGATGCTACAACAATTTTCATCTTTACTTTTATTTTACCTGCTGATATGGAGTCAGCAATCCTGCTGAAATGGAGTCAGCAATCCTTGTCCTGTTGATAAATTTTTGTTGTGCTCAGTTCTTACTGCTTTCTAAAAATGTAAGCTACAGATGACTGGGCTTCTATGTGAGAATGAAAATACTTAGTAGCAGAGGCCAGTAAGTTAAAAAGGAGACATAAAGGGTAGAGAAAGGAAGGGAGGAGGATACTTAATAGGTTGATATTGTATATATGTAATTACAATGATTGTAATGGGGAGGTAATATGATGGAGAATGGAATTCAAATGGGAAAGTGTGGGGGTGGGGAGAGAGGGAATTACCATGGGATATATTTTATAATCATGAAAAATGTTAATAAAAATTAAAAAATAAAAGAAAAAAAACCAGATTCTCCAAACGAGAGTGATATCAAGATAGGTTAAAGTCATAAACATTGTTAATTTAGAGAGATTTAGAGAGATTTTGATGTGTGTGGCCTCACTTTTGGACAAAGACTAGTGGGAGCTTCACATTTGGAGTTAATAATCATGGTCTCTATAAGATTCTGATTTGGTTGCCAGTTTCAGATATGGGTTACTTTCCACTAAGTAGATCACTTTGCTAATCAGAAAAGCACTGGTTGCCTACCTAGGGTTGGTGTCACTATTGCACAGGTGTGTGTATCTTGTCAGGATGGTTATTTGCATATATCAGGGTATTCTGTTCGCTCACAGAATTTTTGGTCATGTTTGCCCAGCATTTCATGTCATGGTTTCCAGCAATATATGGGCTAATGAGTTTGACTTCCTTCCATATTCAGCCAAAACTCTTAATATTCTGCATTGGCAGCATGAACTGTGTTCAGTAATATGTTCTTACCTTTCCTATCAGGCAGATAATCAACTGCTTTGACTGAAGTTTGTATTGTTTTGGGCATTTGGGTACTTTATAGGTTTCTTCCATCAATAGCTCAACATGGGTGGTAACCCATTTGTGGTCTGGGACTTACCAGACAGAGCTAAATATTTTAAGGCTAGGCTTCATCCCACCCTCTCCAGGGCCCATCTTACCAGATGATCCCTCCAAGCTCCCACTGAGAGTTATATCTTATAGTGTGTTGCCCAAGAGGAAGATATCAATGGAACCAGTTGATTTTGGATTTGGTTTGTGGGTATCTCTCTTCCTTGCTCTCACATTCCCAGCCCTGCAAGCACTTTTGAAACTTTTTTAAAAATTTAGTAGTGAGGAGAGACGGTGAGAAAGAATGGACACAAGGAATTCTTGCCATATGGAACAAACCCCAGCAGCATGTGCCATATTATGTATCTGGCTTTATGTGGGTACTGAAGAACTGAATCCAAGCCAATAGCCAATAGATGACTTTGTCATCTTACCAGCTCCAAAGGGATGCCTTTTTAAAAACAATTATGGTATTTGCATAATGTTCCAGTCCAGCCATTGTGGTTACTTTATCTGTGTGCTATTCAACCATCATGGCTGACATCCTTGATGTCTTTCTTCAACTTCACCCTTTCTGTTGGTAGAGCTATATATTGAGCTTTTAGAAATTGGACTTAATGCAATTTTTATTTCTAGTTTATTCAGTATATTTCTTTTTTTATTTTTATTTATTATTATTATTTATTTATTTTATTTATTTGAGAGCGACAGACAGAGAGAGAAAGACAGATAGAGGGAGAGAGAGAGAATGGGCGCGCCAGAGCTTCCAGCCTCTGCAGACGAACTCCAGACGCGTGCGCCCCCTTGTGCATCTGGCTAACATGGGACCTGGGGAACCAAGCCTCGAACCGGGGTCCTTAGGCTTCACAGGCAAGCACTTAACCGCTAAGCCATTTCTCCAGCCCCAGTATATTTCTTGATTGAATTTCTTTTGCAGCCTGTATCGACAATGAAGAGGCTTCTATTTCTCTTCATGGATTTCCGGGGCCTATATAATAAACATATGCAGTTTAACTGTCAATACATATGCTCAGGTTGGGAGGTATTACCCACCAGCACTTCATAACTAGAATATTAACTGCATAAGTAACCACAATGGCTGGACTGGAACATTAGATAAATTAAATTGAAAATAAATTAAATAACTTAAAAGTATGATGATAACACAAAAGACCTATAAGATGTCATTAGCAGTTCAAATTTACAAATTATGGGGATAGATTAAGGCAGAAAAACTTCAGGCTCCGGGTATAAAAATATGCTCAATTAAATAGCAAATAATTTCTCATATCAAAGGGAAGAGATAACAATCCAGATTAAGGTACCATTACTATAATAAACTGACAGAAACAGAAACGAAACTGTCCATATCAAAATATAGCTAAAACACTGAATATGGAAAACATACTGAAAGCTGCAAGAGAGAAACACCAAGTCACATATAAGTAAACTCATCATTATAGGTTGTTGCTCAACCAAAATCCCAAAAGTAGTAAGAGGATGGAATCCTGTGTTCCAAATTCTAAAAGACAGTAATTGCCAGCCCAGATTATTATGCCCAATAAAATTACCTATCATAATTGAAGAAGAAAAATATAAGTTTTCATGATAAGAACAAACTAAAGTAATTCATGGCAACTTTTCCAGCACTGCAGAAGATAGGGGAGATGGCTCAGTGATTAAAGTAACTTGCTTGCAAAGTTTGCTGGCTCAGGCTCAATGCCTCAGCAACCATGATAAGCCCAATACAATATTCTGCATGCATTTATGACACCAGCACACTAATGACAATAGAAGGCCGAGGCAGAAGAATCCTAACTTGTGGGGCCGACTTATTTGTAGCAGTAGGAGAGCCTGTTTCAAAGAAGGTGGAGCACATACAAATAGAAAGAAAGGAAGGAAGGAAGGAAGGAAGGAAGGAAGGAAGGAAGGAAGGAAGGAAGGAAGGAAGGAAGGAAGGAAGAAATCAGGTCCACCAAGACTTCCTATTTCCAGAGTCCTTGTGGCTTTGCCCTGCAGCTCTCTGAGGCAGAGAGAAAAGTGTCAAGGACCCTGGGTCACACAGAGCCCAAGTTATTAAAATAGCCTACTTGTAAAGGCACAGATGAATTGCAGCACAATAACAGGTGTGAATTAAATGCTACATAATTACAAGATGTGTCATCTAAACACACAGAGAGAGATCTCAATGAAATGGCATTACAGAGAGACTGGGTTTAACACACATCTGCACATTTCATCCAAATGCTCCAGAGTACAAATTCCCTCAGCTTCCCTTGGGATAGTCTCTAAAATAGATAATGTAATAGGAAAGAATGCAAGTCTTAACAAATAAAAGAAAATGATGTGTTATTTTGTATTACATCTGGCCCAATGGAATAAGAACAGAAGTATAGCAAGAAAAAAAAACAGAAAATATACAAACTATTAGAGCTAAAACAGTACACTATGGAATGATGAATGAATCATTAAGGAAAACAAGAAAGATTATTTTAAATTGTAGAATTTAATGAAAATGAAATCCTAGCATATCAAAATTTAATGGATACATTTAAAGCAGTCCTAAGATATATATACATTTATACACAATAGGAAATCAAAAAGATGCACCGTAAGGACTTGGAAAGCTAACAGCAAGCCAAACCTCAAACTACTACATAAAAGGGAATAAGAAAGAAATGATAGTGAAATGTATGAAGTGTAAATTAAAATCTCAATAACATAATCAAGAAATCAAGTAAGTTCTCTGAAAAAAATAGATATCAATAAGTCCTTAGTGAAGCTATCCAAAATAAAGAGAAACATAATCCAAGTTCATAAAATTAGTAAAAATATGACTACAATAGGTACCAATAAAATTCAGGTCATTTAGACATATTGCAAAAATGAATGCCCCAATAATGTGGAAAATCTAAGAGAAATGGACAAATTTATAGACACATATAATCTGACAAAATTAAACCAGGAGTATATAAGCAACTTATATAGCCATATACATAAGATTGCGATATTAATACAAAAACAAAATCATCTTACAGCTAAGTGCTCCAGGCTTTGCGATATTGGTTGCTAAATTCTACCAGACCTTTAAGGAAGAACTCACTTCAATGACCCTTAATGTATTTTACAAAATATAAAGAGAGAGAATACTACCAGACTATTTTTTGTGAATCCAGATAAATAAAACAAAAAGGAATAAAATGGTAGGTCTATGTACTCAATAAATATGGATAAAAAATTTTCAATGTAATATTTACAAACTGAATTCAAAACATATGAATAAGATCATTCCTCATGAGGAATTGGATTTCATTTCAACAATATGGTTCATTACATGCAAATCAATGGATCTGCACATATGAATCAAGAAATATAATGAAATGAATAGACTCCATGAGAGGAATTACATGATCATATCATTAGATTCAGAAAAGGATTTTTAAAAAATACAATAACATTTTATGATAAATTGCTTGAATAACCTAGGAACAGAGGGATCATACCTCAATGTAGTATGTCAAGTTAAACATATGTTTAAGTTAACTTAAACATATCCCATGTTAGAATGAGATTTGGAGAAAGCAGTAGTAGGATTTGATGGAGGCAACAATATACAGTCAAGTGGATAGACAGAATACAGAGATTGTAAGGATCTAGGGGGACAAAGGTTATGGAGAAAGGGAAGGGGGTGTTACACAAAACTATAAGCTATAGCTTGCATAAATCAGTACTATATAAAACCTACTCTTAGTTAGCTAATTAAAAGATGTAACTCTCAACTTCTGGTCAAGATGGTGTCCACCTAACTGTGTCACACCTCCCAGGGAAGGAAAGGCAAGGCATTAAGGATTCATTGGGTCATCTAGGGAGAAGCAGACTTTAATAGACCTTCAGTGGGAGGGCACAGAGGAGCAAAAAAATGGGAATTGGCTGATTGCCAGTCTCTCAGGTAGTCCACCATTCCACCAACCTCCTCAAGCAGCCTTCCTAGCCATAGTTCCAGCCACAGGTTCCTCCTGCCCTAACTGCAGATAAGGGGATGCAGGTCAGTGTAGCTCCACCTGCAACACCGCACACGGGAGAACACTGACCCACTTGCCAAAGTATGTGCAAATGTCTTCCACTCCCTGCCATGCAGGAATACTGTCCCACTCACCACCACATGCACAAATGCCTCCCACTTGCCGCCAAATGCAAGAACACCAATCAATTCACCATTGAACTGACCCTGTGTCCAGACCAAGCCAGTGGGCCAGCATAGCTCCAACTGTGCATCCAGGCTAAGGAACATCATCTCACTCCTTCCCTGTTGCCCCCACCACTGTGTGTGGACTCAGAAGGCCACTATAACTCCACCCATGTCTCCAGGCTTTGGAACATCATACCAGTCACTGCTGCCCCCATCCACTTGCAGATCCAGGCAGGCCAGATTAACTTCACCTGCACATCCAGGTTAAAGACTAACATACCACTCACTGAAGACCCCCTCTCCCACCACCCTTGAGTGTGGGCCCATGTAGGCCAGAGTAGCTCACAAGCACCTTCAAGCTTGGGAATGCCATTGCACTAGCCAGAGCCCCTCCTCCCCTTGTGGACCCAGGAAGGACAGATTATCTCCACCTGTGCCTCCAAGCTCTGGAACTCCATCCCACTGACCACACCCATGCCCCTGTCCATTTTGGGCCACCTGACCACACACTCCCATACTCAGAATCATGGAACAACCTACATCAGTTCCTCAGGCCCCCACCAGACTCCCGTGGGCTCCTTCCCTCTGAGAAGGCAGGCCCAATTGCCACCAAAAGCCTAGTGAAAAAAAAAAACATAATAGGGAATAACTACTGAGCACAGTTCAAGGGTAGACTATAGCTTCTTCCTAAATTAAATAAGGATCTTACACTGTGATGGGTAGACCACAGCACAAAAGGAATAACATGAAAAATCAAATGTGAGTAAATCCAATAAGATCACCCAGTCCCACAATGGATTTCTTTAATCAAAACATAGAAAAGACATTAGGATGAGAACACCAAATTGAAGATACAAGCTATGCAACCCTGACCAAGAAAATCGCAGAACTTGCAGAAAAACAACAAGGGGCTGATAATTTTATGAATGCTGTCCTTGCGAGACTAGACCTAATAGATAAGAACCAGGAAGGGATCCAGTGACAGTTAGATGATATTAAGGAGAGTGAAAAGAAAGAGGACCTTAAAGACCAGCTGGATAAGTCCAATGAATACATAAAGAAATGTAAGTATGAATACCAAGAAGCATTAAGAAAATCAGAAAATGATGTGAGAAGGGAACTTGATAGAAGAATGGAAACTATACATAATAAAGTAGTAGAAAATGCAAACTAAATTGAACAAGGCCAAAACTCTATGTCAGTTCTCAAGAATAGAGTAAGCTATGTGGAGGACAAAAACTCAGAACTAGGAGACAAAACAGAAGAAACAGTTGTTGAGTCCAAAAGTTTCAGTAAGTTCAAAACTTTCTGTGAACAGTACATGAGAAAACTGTGAGATGCCATGAAACGTCCTAACATTTAGATCATGAGAATACCAGAAGGGGAAGAAATTCAGAACAAAGGCTTGGAGAACTTACAAAATTATCAAAGAATGTTTTCCCACTCTCTCAAAAGAAAGTCCCATCAGGTTACAAGAAGCTACCAGACCTCCAAACAGACTGGACCAAAGGAGAAACTCTCAAAGATATATTGTCATTAAGACTGTAAATATCAATACCAAAGAGAAAGTCCTAAAAGCAGCTAGAGAAAAACAGCACATCACTTTTAAAGGTAACCCAATCAGAATTACTTCAGACTTCTCAGTGAAAACTCTGAAAGTCAGAAAGGCCTAGAATGGAACACTGCAACATATAAGAACCTATGGCTTCCAACCCAAACTACTCGACCCAGCAAAAGAATCCCTCATAATAGATGGTGAAAGAAAAACTTTCCATGATAAAACTCAGCTTTACAACCATATGAACATGAAGGCAAACCTGCAAAGAGTAACTCAGGAAATTCTCCACACAGAAGAATAAAATAACCAATCCCAAGTGCCTCCAAGTAGCAGATCACAAAAACCAAACTCAGAGAAGGCACATAAAACAACAAAGTCCAAGAAAACACCAAATCACATAAACCACCATGATATGGCAGGGATCAAATAAAACCACACAGTCATTACCCTAATTATTAATGGCCCTGATTCACCCATAAAGAAACATAAGGTAACAGGGTGGATTAGAAAATTAGACTCCTCAATCTGTTGTCTTCAAGAAACCAACCTCACCACTAGAGACAGTCACTTTCTTAGGGTCAAAGGATGTAAAAAGATATTCCAAGAAAATGGGAATAAGAAACAAGCAGGCATAGCTACACTAATACCAGATAAAATAGATTTCAAAACAAAAGTAATCAAAAAAGACCAAGAAGGCCACTTCCTACTTATCAAGGGAATGATCCAACAAGAAGATATCACAATCATCAATCTTTATGCAACAATCCCAGGGGGGCACAACAATTCATAAAACAAAACCTACTTGAGAACAAAACAGAAATATCCACCAACATGATCATAGCTGGAGACTATGACTGTAGGATGACAGACCTGCCACTATTTCACCCGTTGACTCATTTGGCTTGGCTGGCCAATCATAAGGCTTGCAGTGTCAACTGTTGAGTATCTTCACTGGTGGTATCACTTTCTCCCATTGAACTACATGTAGAATGACTTCTTCCAGCTTTCTGTAAGCTGATCTACATGGAAGAGGTTATCTGCTCAGTTCCAGAAGGATTTCTCAGTGGCCTTGCAGCCTATGTATGTGGAGTCTTCAGCAATAGGGTCTTACCATCTATTCCTGGTGGGAAGCCAAGGGCCTTGGCAATGGCCTATAATGTTTTAGGGGCATGAGAGACCTCCCTGGCCAACAACTCACTGGAGGTATCCTATCCCTGGCACTGAAAATTTTCTAACAACGATCTATGGCTCCTGAGTGTTCCATTGTCCAAAACCAGAGGAATCCATATGATTTATTTGTATCCTATTAGACTTTGATTAGCCCTCCCTCCACTTTTCCTTTACTCGATTTCCTCCCCTTATCTCACTTTGGGCCTTGTCATCCCCGTTAATCTATTCTACTTACATATATACAATGTCAACCTATTAATTATCCTAGTCCCTTCCGTTCTCTTCCCTTATGGCTCCTTTTTAACTTACTGGCCTCTTCTACTGAGTTTTCCTTCTAACACAGAAACCCAATTGTCTGTAGCTAGGATTCACATATAAGAGAGAAAATGTGGTGCTTGGCTTTCTGTGTCTGGGTTACTTCACTCAGTGTAATCCTTTGCAGATCCATCCATTTTCCTGAAACTTTCATAACTTCATTTTTCTTTACTGCTGAGTAGAACTCCATTGTATAAATGTGCCATATCTTCATCATCCACTCATCAGTTTAGGGACATCTAGGCTGGTTCCATTTCCCAGCTATTATGAATTGAGCAGCAATAAACATGGTTGAGCATGTACTTCTAAGGAAATGGGATGAGTCCTTAGGATATATGCCTAGGAGTGCTATAGCTGGGTCTTATGGTAGATCAATTTTTAGCTGTCTTAGGAAACTCCACACTGATTTCCACAATGGCTAGACCAGATTACCTTCCCACCAACAGTGTAGAAGGCTTCCTCTTTTTCTACATCCCTGCCAGCATTTATGATCATTTGTTTTCATGATGGTGGCCAATCTGATAGGAGTGAGATGGAATCTCAATGAGTTTTAATCTGCATTTCCCTGATGAGTAGGGATGTAGAACATTTTTTCAGATGCTTATATGCCATCCGTATTTTTTCTTTTGAGAACTCTCTATTTAGCTCCATACCTGTTTTTTAATTGGTTGGTCTGATTTCTTATTATTTAACTTTTGAGTTCTTTGTATATTCTAGATGTTAATCCTCTATCAGATATATAGCTGGCAAAGAGATTTTCCTATTCTGCAGGTTGCCTCTTTGCTTTATTCACAGTGTATTTTGCAGTACAAAATCTTTGTAATTTCATGAGGTCCCAGTGTCCCAGTGGTTAATCTGTGGTTTTGTTGGCTGAGAAATTGGGGTTATATTCAAAAAGTCTGCCAAGACCAATATGTTGAAGGGTTTCCCCTACTTTTTCCTCTAGCAATTTCAGAGTTTCAGGTATGATGTTAAGGTCTTTGGTCCATTTGGACTTAATTCTTGTGCATGGAGAGAGAGAAGAATCTATTTTCATCCTTCTACAGATACATATCCAGTTTTCCCAGCACCATTTGCTGAAGAGGCTGTCTTTTCTCCAATGAGTATTTTTGGCATTTTTATTGAATATCAGGTACCTGTACCTACCTGGATTTATATCAGGGTCCTCTATTCTGTTCCATTGATCTACATGTCTGCTTTTGTGCCAGTACCATGCTGATTTTGTTACTATAGCTCTGTAGTATAGGTTAAAATCAGGTATGGTGATAACATCCACCTTATTTTGTTGCTCAGTATTATTTTAGATATTCAAGGATTTGTGTGATTGCAAATGAATTTTTGGATTTTTTTTCTATTTCCATGAATAATTCCATTGGAATTCTGATGGGGATTGAATTAAATATGTATATTGCTTTTGGTAAGATTTCCATTTTCATAATATTGATTCTTCCAATCCAGGAACAAGGGATGTTTTTCCATCTCCTAGTGTCTTCTGCAATTTCTCGCTTGAGTTTTTTATAGTTTTCATTGTAGACATCCTTTACTTCCTTGGTTAGGTTTATTCCAAGGTACTTTATTTTCTTTGATCCAATTATGAATGGGAGTGATTCTCTGATTTCATCCTTTGTGTGTTTGTTGCTAGCATATATGAAGGGTACTGATTTCTGTGTACTTATTTTGTATCCTGCTATATGGCTGTAGGTGTTTATCAGCTCTAATAGTTTGCTAGTAGAGTCTTCAGGGTCCTTTATATGTAGAAACATGTCATCTGCAAATAATGATAACTTGATTTATTCCTTTCTGATTTGTATCCCTTTAATGTGTGTCTATTGCCTTATTGCAATGGCTTCCAGTTTTTCCCCATTTAGTAATATGTCAGCTGTAGGCTTGTCATAAATAACCTTTATTATATTTTGATATGTTCCTTCTCTCCCCAGTCTCTGTAGGACTTTTACCATGAAGGGATATTGGATTTTGTCAAATGCTTTCTCTGCATCTAATGAAATGATCATGTGATTTTTGTCCTTCAGTCCACTTATATACTGTATTACATTTATTGATTTGTGTATGTTGAACCATCCCTGCATCTCTGAGATAAAGCCTACTTGGTCAGGGTAAATGATATTTCTGATATATTCTTGTATTCTGTTTACCAAGATTTTGTTAAAATTTTTTGCATCTATGTTCATGTGGGAGATTGGTCTGTAATTTTCTTTTCTTGTTCTATCTTTGCCTTTTTTTGGTATCAGGGTGATTCTGGCTTCATAGAAGGAGTTTGGCAGGATTCCTTCTTTTTGTATTTTATGGAAAAGCTTAAGAAGCAATGGTGTTAGTTCTTCCCTGAAGATCTGGTAAAATTCAGCAGTGAATCCATTTGAGCCTGGACTTTTTTTTCTTTTTGGAGAATTTTCATAACTGCTTGGATCTTCATGGTTGTTATAGATCTATTTAAGTGATTAATTTCATCTTGATTTAATTTAGGTAGTTCATATAAATCAAGAAAACCATTCATTTCTTTCAGATTTTCATACTTTGTGGAGTACATGCTTTTATAATATATCCTTATGATTTTTTTGAATTTCTCTGGCATCTGTTGTGATGTTACCTTTTTCACCTCTAATTTTATTAATTTGTGTCTCTTCTCTCTTTCTTTTGGTCAGATTTGCTAAGGGTTTATCAATATTGTTTATCCTTTCAAAGAACAAACTGTTTGTTTAATTGACTCTTTGGATTGTGTTTTTTTTTTAATTTCTATTTCATTAATTTCTGCCCTAATCTTTATTATTTCTTCCCATCTATTGATTTTTGTATGCCTTATTCTTCTTTGTCCAATGCTTTAAGTTGAAGGATTAGGTTGTTTACTTGTGACCTTTCTAATTTCTTAATTTAAGCACTGAAAGCTATAAATTTACCTCTTAGGACTGCCTTCATTGTGTCCAGACATATTGGTATGTTATGTTTTCATTATCATTTGAGTCTATAAATATTTTTATTTCCTTCTTGATTTCTTCATTGACCCATTCATCATTTAGTAGTGTGTTGTTTAATTTCCATGATTTTGTGTATGCTCTATAGTGTTTCTTGCTATTGTTTTGTAGTTTGATTCCATTGTGGTCAGATAGAATGCAAGGAATTATTTCAATTTTCCTGTATTTGTTAAGATTTGCTTTGTGTCCTAATATATGGTCTATTTTAGAGAATGTTCCATGTACTGCAGAAAATAATGTATATTCTGCAGCATTTGGATGAAATGTCCTATATATATCAGTTAGGTCCATTGCTTCTATGACCTCATTTAATCCAGATGCCTCTATGCTTATTTTTTATTGGGATGACCTGTCAATTGACGAGAGTGGGGTGTTGAAGTCACCCACCACCACTGTGTTTGGTGTTATCTGTGACCTTAGCTCTAATAGCATTTGTTTGATGAATTTGGCCCCCACCCCCATGTTAGGTGCTTACATGTTTAGGATTGTAATGTCCTCCTGTTGGAAGGTGTCTTTAATAAATATAAAGTGGCCTTCCTTATCTTTTTTAACTAATGTTGGACTGAAGTCTACCTTGTCAGATATTAGGATAAAAACCCCTGCTTGTTTTCTAGGTCCATTTGCTTGAAACACCTTTTTCCAACCTTTCATCCTAACATAGTGGCCATCCTTTGTAGAAAGGTTGTTTGCCTGGAAGCAAAATATTGAAGGATCCTTCTTTTGAACCCAGTCTGCAAACCTATGCCTTTTGGTTGGGGCATTGACGCTGTTGATATTAACAGATAATATTGAAAGGTGTGTATTCATTTTTGCCATTTGTTTTGTAGTTCTTCCGGTTTTACCTTTGCTCTCTTGTGTTAACTAGTATTTGAGTTTTGTTTGTTTTTCCCCAGCTACTTATATGCGTGTTTTTCTTTTTCTTCATCATGGAGGATTCTTTCAAGTATTTTCTGTAGAGCTGATTTTGTCTTCACATACTCCTTTTGCTTGCTTTTGTCATGGAATGTCCTTATTTCCCCATCTATTTGAATGGATAGCTTTGCAGAATAAAGTAACCTTGGTTGACAGTTGTTATCTTTCAGGATTTGGAATACATCACTCCATGCCCTTCTGACTTTTAAAGTTTGTGTGGAGTAATCTTCTGTAATCCTGATAGGCTTGCCTTTGTAGGTAACTTGAATTTTCTCTCTGACTGCTTTCAATATTTTTTCTTTGCTTTGTGTGTTTGGTAGTTTGATTAAAATATGGCGAGGAGAGATTCTTTCCAAGTTTTGTCTGGCTGGTGTTCTAAAGGCTTCGTGTATCTGCATTGGCACCTCTTTCCCAATTTGGGGGAAGTTTTCTTCTATGATTTTTTTGAAGACACCTACTATGCCTTTGGAGTTAAATTCTTTTTCTAGTATGCCCTGAATTCCTATGTTTGATATTTACATAGTGTCCCAAATATCTTGAAATTCCCACTCATACTTTTCTATTAGTTTGTCTTTCTCCTTTTTGGACTGTATTAGATCTGCCACCTGGTCTTCTAGCTTAGATATTCTGTCCTCTCCTTCATCCATTCTACTGGTGAGATTTTCTACAGAGTTTTTTTTATTTCATTAACTGTGTTTTTCATTACTAGTAATTCGGACTGGTTTTTCTTTATTTCTATTTCCTTATTTATGTCTAGAATTGACCTCTTTATTTCATTAAATTGGTGTCCTATGTTTTTTTTTTATTCCTTTGATATCCTCTTTCATTCCTTTGATTTCTTCTTTGACTTCTTTGAACATACTTATAATCATTCTTTTGAAATCTTTCTCAGGCATTTTCTCTAACTCATTCTCACTGGAGGTCACTTCTGATGTATTAATACTTTTTGGTGGATTTATAGTGTCTCGATTTTTGGTGTTTCTTCTGTTATAATGTATATATTTTTGCATTCTGAATTATTTAATGATTGGATTTTCTAGTTAGCTGGGTATTATTAGATGTATTAATCAATCTGATGTTATATAACTTCATAGTAGGAGCTTAAGGCACTAGGTGTGCCTCTCAAGACTCTCAGAGTATCTACAAAAGTGACCCTAGGTTTTGAGTTTGCCTGCTATGAGAGTATTCAAGTAGGCTGAGTGGAACCCATTACAGATAATTTCTAAAATTTAACTAAACAATGTATACTTTCGATGAAAAACAGCTCAGAATATTTATTCAAGGGCAGGTATTATGACAACCAGAACGTCTGTTTGTCCCTTAGGCTGTGTGGTGTCTCACCCACTCCCTTAATCCTGACAACAAGGAAGTTAAGTTTTCTGGTCTGTTGAGGGCTCCAAGTCAGCTTGTGACTAGGTGAGACCCTTCCCTGGTGTAATCCCAGTTACCTCTGCTTCAGCTTGGGTCCCGCTGTTGGTTCAAGTAGACATGGCTGGGTCCCTGGACCACTGCCACTGTTTGCTGGAGGTGGGCACTGTTGGTGGGGGAGGGGTGGCTCTAGTTCTCTCACTGTTCTATGTGTTCTTCTACCTTCTGATCTGTCCCTCTGTTGTTCACTGCTGTTCTCCCTTCATGTTTCTTGAGTTTGTGGAGTGTTCTGGTGTGTGTAGAAACTCCCTTCACCTGCTTTTTCCTGATTCTCAAGCCAAGTATGGTAGCTGGCTAGCATGCTGCCATGGTCCATGGTCCTGCCACAGTAGCTTCTGCCAGCCTGTGTGGGCTCTGTGTGCTCTGGATCTCTCCTACTTCTCCGTTGTGGTTTCAATTTCCTATGTACCTCCCTTTTCAGAAAAACTATGTATTTTGCTAAGTTATTTTTGGCTCTTCCCCCCAGGCTGCTTTGGCATGGTAGCTATGCTGCCATCTTAACCATAAGTCCCAATATTGTTCTTTATAGAGATAGAAAAAATGACCTCAGGATTCCTATAGAAAGGAAGAAGGCTTTGGATGTTGAAGCATATCCTCAGCAAAAGAAACACCTCCTGAGGCATCATCATACCTGATCTAAAGCTATATTACAAACCCATACTAATAAAAACAACATGGTACTGGCATAAAAAGAGGAGTATAGAACAATTGAACTTAATTGAGAACCCTGACTTTAGGTCAAGTAACTAGTTACCTGATATTTGACAAAAGTCCTAAGAATGTACACTGGAAAAGGACAGCATCTTCAACAAATGGTGCTGGATAAACTGGATAACCATATGCAAGAATTTGAAACTTTATCCACAGATCTCACCTTGCACAAAAATAAAGTTCAACTGGATGAAAAACCTCAATATAAGACAAGAAACTTGGATACCACTGATAAAAAAGAATAGGAGAAACTTTCCATGATATAGGAATGGGAAAAGACTTCTTGAACCAAACCCAGAAGCACAGGGCCTTAAGCAATCACTCAACCATTGGGAGCTCATGAAGCTGAAAAGTGCCTTCACAAACAAACATACAATAAGAGCCAATAGATTGATAACAGATTGATTAATACATCTAATAATACCCAGCTAACTAGAAAATCCAATCATTAAATAATTCAGAATGCAAAAATATATACATTATAACAGAAGAAACACCAAAAATCGAGACACTATAAATCCACCAAAAAGTATTAATACATCAGAAGTGACCTCCAGTGAGAATGAGTTAGAGAAAATGCCTGAGAAAGATTTCAAAAGAATGATTATAAGTATGTTCAAAGAAGTCAAAGAAGAAATCAAAGGAATGAAAGAGGATATCAAAGGAATAAAAAAAAAACACAGGACACCAATTTAATGAAATAAAGAGGTCAATTCTAGACATAAATAAGGAAATAGAAATAAAGAAAAACCAGTCAGAATTACTAGTAATGAAAAACACAGTTAATGAAATAAAAAAAAAAACTCTGTAGAAAATCTCACCAGTAGAATGGATGAAGGAGAGGACAGAATATCTAAGCTAGAAGACCAGGTGGCAGATCTAATACAGTCCAAAAAGGAGAAAGACAAACTAATAGAAAAGTATGAGTGGGAATTTCAAGATATTTGGGACACTATGTAAATATCAGAAGGGAAGAAAATATTTGCTGGCTATCCAACTGACAGAGGCCTAATTTCTAGAATCTACAAAGAACTCAAAAACCTACACACACACACACACACACACACACACACACACACACAAAGTCAAACAACCCAGTCACAAATTGTGGCAAATAACTGGACAGACAGTTCTTAGAGGAAGAAATACAAATGGCAAACACACACATAAGATAATGTTCATCATCCCTAATCATCAGGGAAATGAAAATTAAAACAACTATTAGATTCTACCTTATTCCAGTAAGGAAAGGAAACATTAAGAAATCAAATGAAAGCAAATGCTGGTGAGGCTGTGGAGAAATAGGAGCCCTCATCCACTGTTGGAGAAAAAGTAAAATGATACAACCACTTTGGTAAGCAATATGGAAACTCCTAAAAAGGGTGACTGTAGACTAATCAACAGACCCAGTTATTCCCTTACTGGGCATTTATCCTAAAAGCTTCTTGCCTCATTTCAGAGACTATTGCTCAACCATGTTTATAGCTGCTCAATTCATAATAGCTAAGAGCTGGAAGCAACCCAGCCGGCTGGAACCTGGAAGACAGTCAGTCCCCAGACAACTCATCTGTGGCCGGAAGGTTTTACATGAGCATCTGGTGGAAAATTACCAATGTCCAAACAACTCGGAGTCTTAGCTACTCAGCAACAAACAACCTGAAATGATGTTCACATAAGTGCAGTAGTGGTGCACATCCATGGTGGGAAACCAACTGCTCTTGATTTGGCTAACTGATCGGTTCAGTGGAATGGAACCCACAGCTGGAAGTGAGAAACAAATCAGAACTATATCCAAAGAAGAGCCCTGCTCTTCATTATTAAGGTTCCACCAATTGTGAGCTACAAGAGGGCCTATACCTATTAAATTCTCTTTAAAATAACAACAGTTATCCCATTTATCTGGTGCTAACTACACTTTCTGTTGGAGAATTTGCTTCTCTTTTTCAGATGGATACATATCTTGAGGAAAGAATCAGCCCATCACACCTTAGCAGGGCCTCAACTGAAACAAAGAGTAATTGGGGAAATGATCAAGAGTGCTGCCTTCTTGGCGAACCTGGTATAGCACAACAGTGTAGCAGATAGACACAGATAATAGTCAACTCCTAACAAACCAGATATCCAGAGACACAGAGGCTCCCAAGACTTCATCACTGAAGCAGACCTAAGATGACCCCAACATGGCTCAAGGAAATTTGTGGAAGAGGGGGCATAAAGAATGTTGAGCCACACGTTGGGTCATTATGCACAGAGACACTGCCTCTTACACATAACTGATGGCTAACCTCAAAACATACAATCCATATTCCCCAATGAGGAGGGCCCCTGCATAAAGGGAAGGAAAGGGAGGAGGCTAAGGGTGATATCAACATGATTGTATACATACTCTGTACATAGCTAATAATAATAAAATGAACAATGAAAAAAAAATACTAGTTTTCTGATATGTATAGATCAATTTACCAGTCTGCTATTGTTAAACAGAAGGCTTCACTCACAACAATGTCCCAATGAGTGCATGCATCTTTAATGACAAGGACAGATTTGCACCCAAACAGCCACATTCAGAGTCAGCACTTTGCATGCTATATTGAATTCTCACAAGAAGTCTGTGTGGGTGCTAGAGAGATAGATACCTCATTGGTTAAGGCACTTGCCTCCAAAGCCTAACAACATGGGTTAAATTCCCCAGTACCCACATAAATCCCAATGTGCAAAGTCGCACATGCATTGGGAGTTTGTGTGTAGCAGTTAGAGGCCCTGACATGCCTATTCTCATTCTCCCTCTCACACTCTCCACTTGCAAATAAATAAAAATAAATAAATAATTTTTTTTTTTAAAAAAAGATGTAACTCCTAAAAAGAATGTGTGTGTGGGGGGGGTACATTTTGGTAGAATGAACCTTCAGCTGTTGAAAATGCTTTACCTCCAATCTATAGATTTGGCTGGTAAATCCCAGTGACAGAATTTGATTAACGCTTCATAGTGATCTGTTGGTCAGGGTGGCTCATGAGGCCCCAAATGTAATGCAAGTCATTGTCAAAGCACTTGGTTACCCACCAGCACTAAATGGTAAGTCCTTATTGCTGAGGACACTTACTTTCGGCTGCTGTCACAGGAAACTGAGAGATCAAGCTGGAACTAAGAAGGAAGCCAACTCCCTGCTGGCTAGTTCTCATACCACTGCAAAATCCTGAGTGAGCTGCTGGCAGATCAAAGTCCCCAGCACTGTGAATAAAAGTGGATTCTGCGGTCTACAGAGGGCCAGATATAAGACCTATTCAATAGGGGCTAATTTATGCTTGGTACTGAGAACCATGTCAGAAATCCATGGCTTGGAAGGTCAGAAGCTTCCATTGTTCTTTGTCTAAAAAGAAATCTCCTTTTTAGAGATGACAGCAAATATCTGGGAGACCCAAGATCAATCATAATAAGAAAAGAAAATGAGGGACAAATATGAGAGAAATTATCTCTACCTCACAAGCCAAGGTCCCAGGAAATATGACAGAGGATATAGAAGATTAAATATGATTGCTTTTCTTATTGCCTAAGAACTTCCTCTAGAGAGGTAGCAGTTGAGCCTGAGGAAATTCAACATTCATCAAAACAGAAAATTAGTGGTTGCCAAGAGTTCCACATTGAGGTAGACTTATATACACCCTCCAAGGTTCAGTAAAGTTTGTGGAAGAAGGAGACAAAAAAAATGTAAGAGTTATAGGGTGGGAATGTGCTCTTTGAGGCTTTGAACCCCACTCTCCCGCCTCTCACCCCAGCAGGAACTGAGTGGTGCATTTATGACTACACAGTGATTACTTATACCTGCACTGAGGAGGAAGGGATGTGTATAATCCAAAGGGAATATGAACAGTATGCAATATAATCATATGGCTTCAGATATGGGTTTCCTTCCCCTGAGCAGATCAGTTAGCCAAATCAAGATCAGTTGGTTTCCCACCATGGCTGTGTGCCTCTATTGCACTTGTGTTAGCATCATCTCAGGTTGTTTGGTGCTGAGTAGCTTAGACCATGAGTTTCTTGGACAGACGTTGGTCATTTTCCCACAATTGTTCATGTAGCACCTTCTGGCCCTAGATGAGCTAAATGTCTGGGGACTGACTCTCTTCCAGATTCCAGCCAGATCACTCCATGTTATGTACCAACAGCATATAGTGTCTTCAGCAATAGGGTCTTACCACTAACCTTTGCATATATTGGGTTAACAGGAGCCTTCAATCTATGTGTTATTTATAAAATTCTTGAAAATTTTAATGAGAATATAAGAACTCACAGTAGAAACATAATCATACATACATAAGTTCTCTAAGTGTATTTGGACTCCTTAAAGCTTATATTTCTATTTATAAAAACAAGAACTGATGATCATATGGACAAGGATTAACCATTATTCACTGCTGATGTGAATGTAAATTTGTACAACTGCTGTGGAAATTGGTGTGAAGATTTCTCAAAAAAAATTAAAAAATCTAAAAATAAAACTATATGACCTATCCAATTAACTCACAAAGGACCCTAGGCCTATCACATAGATTTTTGAAGAGTTGACTTTATTGTACTACTATTTATAATAGGTAAGAAATAGAATAAGCCTAGGCACCTATGATATATAAATGAATCAAGAAAATGTGATATATATCATTGGCATTTGTTGATAAAAATATTTAGAGTAAAATAAATGAAAATAATATAAGAGTTTGAACAGAATATTTGTCATCTTTGGGACACCATTAAAATCCAAAATTTTTGGGACTTGGGGAGATGGTTTGCTTTGTAAATATGAGAACCTGAGTTTAGTTACTTGGTACAGATATAAACTGCCAGGCATGACTTTGTTCACCTGTAATCCCAGCCCTAGGGAAGGAGAGACAAAGAATTCCTGGTACTCACAGCCTACTGTACTGGCTAGCTACTCTAGCCAGATAAGTGAGCTCTAAGTTCAATGAGGGACCTTGTTTGAAAGAATCAGGTTGAATATGATCAAGTAAGACAGATGACATTGACCTCTGGCCTCCATGTACATATGAACACATGAACAACATACCTGGTTACACACATACTCTTGCATATAAACCAATACACATGCAGGCAGACCACACACACACATACATAAACAAAGATAAAAGCTATGATAAATTCTCTATAAAAAAAGTAAGGGTTATCACATTTGTCCTGGTGCTAACTTAGTGTCCATTGGAGAATCTGCTTCTCTTTTTCAGATAGATGTAGATCCTAAGGAGAGAACCACCCCATCATACCTCAAAAGGGCCCTGGCTGAAACTAAGAAAAATTGGCAAAACAAGCAAGGGTGCTGTTTTCCTGATAAACCAGATACCAGCATAAGGGGGAAGGAGACCAACACAGAGAAAAATCAACTCCTACAAAATCAGAGAGCCAGAGCTTCAGAGGGCCCTAACACCACATCACTGAAGCAGACCACAAATGAACCCAACATGGCTCAGGGAAATTTTGCAGAAGAGGGGGCGGAAAGAATGTCAGAGCCACATGTTGGATCATGATATGCAGAGAAATTTATCATACCAATAACTGTGGGCTAACTCCACAATGTACGATCCATATACCTCAACAAGGAGGGGCTAATGGGGAGGGTGTAGGTCATGGATGAGCCTAATAATGGTACCAAACTGACTGCATTTGCTGAATACAAAACTAATTAATAAAAAAAAAATAAAAAATATATAGTAATCTAATAAAAAAGCTATGTATCATGAGTATAGAAGAGATGAACAATCAAATGCATAAAATAGATTTAGAATCATTATAAATTCATTTACACATCAAGGGAAAGAAATAGCCATCCTGATACAGAAGGCACTTATAATTCCACATAGAAAAACCAGTGAACAACATTTTCATATCATATTATAAAGAAAACACAAACAATGTATAATAAAGGAGTACTGAAAGCTTCAAGTGTGAAATATCACCTCACATATAAAGTAAAATTCATTATGTTACCATATTTCACTGGAAAAACTAAAATTCAGGAGGACTTGGAATGATATTTTTCAAGCCCTAAAAGATAGTAACTGCCAGCCTGGACTATAATCTCCAACAAGTTGTTTATTAAGTTGATTCAGGAATGATAGCATTTCTAAGTGCATTTTTAATTTAACAAAGTGCACTTTTAAATAAGCAGAATATTTATAATTTGCCTTAGCAGGTTTTTGTTCCAGAAGACCCTCTTTTTTTTCATGTTGAAAGCACTTCCTGGCTGCAAAGAGAATTTCTTCCATATTCTGCTTTTTTCCTTCCTATTTCTGTTTCCATCTTATTTTGACAAATTGTGTTTTCTTAGCTCCCTTGACAGCTAAAAAAATCTCTTCTTTAAAAGCAGAATATAGAATTATTTTAAAGTTCATCTTCTCAGATTTTACTAATGAGATTAGAAATAAAACATTCTGTCTTTACCAGCTTTTCTTAATTCTCTGAACCTAGTACTAGTTACGTATAGAACATCCTGTGAGGATGTCATCAATTGTCTGTTTAAAGTAGAGTGTATGGAATGGATTGTAGCATGATCATAAGATGTATTTGACATGTGATTTTGAGTAGTTTTATTATGAGATAAGATACCACTTTTTCATTAAATAAAATGATCTTAGAGTGAAGGAGGTTCTACAGAACCCTAGTGGCAATTCAATAAAATTATTGAAAAAATGATTTGTTCTGGAATGTTTCTTTATAATCTTATCAGCAAAAATGGAAGTTTGGTTTTAAATATGAGGCAGTCTTTTGGCCTTAAAACTTAAGTTTTTCCTGAGTGATTCATTTATTTGTGTGCATTCCCATTTCCTTCCATTGAGCATTGTATTCTCAGTGTGGCCATGAACTCATAGCGATTCTCTTACCTCTGCTTCCTAAGTGCTGGGACTAAAGGCATGTGCCACAATGCTTGGCTATAATTCCTAGATTTTATATAGTCACATAAAATCAAGTCTGTGAATATATAAAATTAAAGTTTAATAAAATTTTCTAGCCCACAAATGGATAGAGGATGAACATCAGAAGAGAGGGTAAGGAGACACAAAAGTGGTGGAGGGAACCATTTGCTTGACCTTTCTATCAGGTACTCTCTTGCTGCTGGTACAAAATACCTAACCAGAAGCAACTCAAGGAAAGGTAGTGAAAATTTGCTATGATATCATCAAGGTGAAGTTTCATCATGGTAGGGAAGGCATGGCATGCCTGAGTAGGAAACATGTATCCCAACTTCACTTCAGCAGAGATAAATCAGAGGAGAAAGCAGGGGAAAGCAGGGGTGGATGTAACACCTCAAGGCCTTCCCCTGGTGACAAACTTCTTTTAGACAGACTTCACCTCCTAAAGACTCCACTTAGTTCCAAATGACACCAATAACTAGGGATAGGTAAACTCACATCTGATTTTATGGGGAACATTTTATATTTATGCCATCACAACTTTCATGTATGACGAACAATAAATCTGAATAAGAATTTTTAAATATATTATTGAAGTTACAAAATTATATATGCTAGTCATAATGGTTCAAACTTGAAATCCCAGGTTAAGGGAGCCTGAATTAGGGAGATTGCCATAAATTTGATGCCATACTGGGATACATAGCTAGTTCTAGGCCAACTTTGGCTAAAGAGTTAAATCCAATATGCTAACTTTACTCTCCATTGGAGAATCTGCTTCCAAAAATGAACCCAACATGGCTCAGGGAAATTTTGTGGAAGAGGGGGCAGAAAGAATGTCAGAGCCACAGGTTGGGTCATGATATGCAGAGATATTTCTGCTACCCAGAACTGTGGGCTAACGCCACAATACATGACCCATATACCTCAACAAGAAGGGGCCAAGGGGAGGGGGTAGGACATGGATGAGCCTAACAATGGCACCAACCTGACTGTATTCACTGAGTACAAAACTAATTAATAAAAAATTAATTAAAAATTTAAAAATGCAAAAAAAGCAATTAAATGAACAAAAGCAAATGGCTTACCCAGCTCATTGCCAACCCCCTGTGGCATTCCAGCTATGCCACAGACATAAGAAACACAGAAGGACTTTCTTATGGTCTGGATCTATAAGGGACACCAGGTCTGACACTCACTTTTGGGGTTTTCATAGCAAAGCTCTTTTCAAGTTCTCCAAGTTTTGCATCATTACAAAATAGGTAATTGATAGTTATCAGCAATATTATCCATCTCCCACATTTATCTGTAAATGCTTCTCATTTTATGCGAAATACCATTTGAATAACTGTTCCCACCTGGTTTCCATTATCTCTCCCCTGAGACAGAAATTTTTGAGGTGTAGTTATACCATTTGAAATGCTATCTCCTATGTTCACAGTTTAATTCTTTAAAAAAAAAAAAAAACTTCCTCAGTCAGTGAGAATTTTCAAAACATCTCAAATTATCCATCCACCTAGTTTATCTGCCTTCCCTACCATTTTCTGTTGCATTATTGTTTTAATTCTTCAAAGCATGGATTACGCTATAAAACATTCTTGGTCACTGTCTGTCACTCCAATATAGAATCTCCCCCTGAAAGTAGGGGTCTTTTTTTTTTTTATCCTATTAATCCATGCTATTTTCAACCAATATTTGACCCTGACATTCATGTAAAGTTGACCTAGGGATAAATATGTGGAACTGTCTACCCTCCCTCATTTGTTCCAAGAGTCAAAGGGCTTTTTTTTTTTTTTTCATTAGTATTTCTTTAATCATAGTTGATACTTGGCACTAAATTTCTAAATAAGGGAACAAAAATATTTTGCATTGCCCTCTTGTCTGGGGGTTCACTGTCTGCAGACCTGTTAATAAGGCTGGCAAAAGGTAGGTTAACAGGAGAATAAAGAACAAGAAGTATATCAACATACACTGTTCATGAACATGATATCAGTCAGAGATAAAAATATCAGGTATGTTTATATCTTGGCATAAATATAGCATCATAACAAGCACAAGAAAAAGGATTTCTAGTTGTGGTGGACAATAGAGATATGACACCTCCACAACTTTATGTTCAAGACTACAATTACAAGATAAACATACTCAGATGTTTGATTCTTTTTGCTCATGGTAATATAAACTATATTAATAGACTGTCATGCTTTTTTTAAAAAAAATTTAATTTATTTATTTGAGAGCGACAGACATAGAGAGAAAGACAGATAGAGGGAGAGAGAGAATGGGCGCGCCAGGGCTTCCAGCCTCTGCAAACGAACTCCAGACGCGTGAGCCCCCTTGTGCATCTGGCTAACGTGGGACCTGGAGAACCGAACCTCGAACTGGGGTCCTTAGGCTTCACAGGCAAGCGCTTAACCGCTAAGCCATCTCTCCAGCCCTGTCATGCTTTTTGAAAGTGTTGAAAACTGGGTCTGAATAGAGGATCAAGCATCATCCTCCTTCATATCAAAACTGAGATTTCATTAGTTTTATTTTCCCCTGACAAAGAAATTTTAAGGTTTTTATCATTCTTTAATTATATCTGTTGATTTATTAATAAGACACAGAACCATTAGCCAAAATATCCCTAAGTAATCTATACATATATCTAATGTAAGATTTACCTCATATACTGCCAAATGTAAGATTTCATTTGCCAGAAGCACGATCTCATATTATCCTCTGTTAGTACTGACTGTTAATTTTTATGGTAATTAATTTCTGTTGTGAAACTGGATGATGCTAATTATGCCAAATGAACATTACTAGGTCTACCACTTATGCCTAATAAAAGAATTAATCCAATTATGTTAACACCAGTTAGATATAAACTGTTGGATGCCTTGCCCCAGATTTATTAATTTAACAGTCATAGAAACAAAATTTCTTTATAGTAATAAAAATTCCATCTAATGTACATCAGATAATTTGCTATAGATTTCTCTTTAAAATAAGTAAAAAGCATTGCTTGTCCTAATTTGCTTTTCTCTTTCAAACCAAAATTATCAATCTTTATATTCTTTTTAAAAATTATTTATTTATTTGAGAGTGACAGAGAGAGAAAGGGGCAGATAGAGAGGGAGAATGGGTGTGCCAGGGCCTCCAGCCACTGCAAATGAACTCCAAATGTATGTGCCCCCTCGTGCATCTGTCTAGCATGGGTCCTGGGGAATCGAGCCTCGAATCGTGGTCCTTAGGCATCATATGAAAGCGATTAACTGATAACTCATCTCTCCAGCCCTATATTTTTTTTCTAACTTAAATATCTATTTTAATTCCAAAGTGTTATTTGTCTCAGTTCTAAAGTCTCTAACTTCTATTGCTTAAAAGAAAAATTGATTCTCAAGATATGCTATCTCCTCCATAGTATAGTGATATTCTCAAACTGCCTTGACTTTATTAGTTCTCTATTAAATTGATTAATTAAAAATAACCCAATATATTTATACTCTTTAATTGTAACTACTGAGTGCAATGTGTATAACACAGGTGAACTTCTTGTGTCTCTTTATTGTCTCTCTAAGGTCTTAAAGAAAACAAGAATAAGAGCCCTTCTTTATCAACCTCAAGCCAACAAGCATATTCTAAACTATATGGGCCTCATGTCTTAAAAAGGCACAATGATAGATACCCAACCAAGCAGTAAGCTTAGAGGTCATTAAAATATTGAGCCTATTTCCTTTTCACATAGTAATATTCCTCCTATCCAGAGGACTGACATAGGCAGATAAAAGATATAATACTAAATTTCTACAAACATAAATTCTTTTTTTTTTTTGAAATAGAGTTTCACTCTAGCCCAGGCTGACCTGGAATACACTATGTAGTTTCAGGGTGGCCTCAAACTCATTGCAATCCTCCTACCTCTGCCTCCTGAGTGCTGGGATTAAGGGTGTGTGCTGCCATGCCTGGTTTAAATTCAAATTTTATTAAATATGACTCTGTTCTTAATGTTATTTATAAATTGTTTATTTTTTTCTGTTAATAATAGATATCCTAGATATTGATAACATTTTGCTGATGCATACAAAATTCTTTACAAGCAAGAATTTTAAATTTATGTTTTCCATTAGATTAAGCTGTCATGTTCTCTGTCCACAACAGTAGTGTTTCTTAAATATTATCCTTTAACCAAGTGTTCTGAAAGAATTCTGTCTTCTTTTGGGCAACCTTGTAGGCGTCTCTGATCAAGAGCTCATTGTGGATGACAGCCACATGCTAGTACTGGGAGTTACAGGTCAGAGCCCAAGGAGTGAAAGATGAAAAAGAAAAGTAATACAAAAGAGATGGAAGGGAGAGAAAGAAGAGGGAGGGAGGGGGGAAGGAGGGAGGGTGGGGAAAAGAGAGAGAGAGAGAAACTGAAACAGAAAGAGATTAAGGTCAGTCTTCATCATACCTTCTCCAGGGCCTTGTGACTCAGATGTTCCATCTAAGGGCCTGGTGTAGGTTCAACCATTTGGTCTATCATTTGGGATGTACAATTTTTTTTTTAGTTTTTTTTAAAATTTTTATTTATTTATTTGAGAGTGACAGACACAGAGAGAAAGACAGATAGAGGGAGGGAGAGAGAGACAGAGAGAGAATGGGCGCGCCAGGGCTTCCAGCAGTTAAGTGCTTGCCTGTGAAGCCTAAGGACCCCGGTTCGAGGCTCGGTTCCCCAGGTCCCACGTTAGCCAGATGCACAATGGGATGTACAATTTTATGGTACCATTGCAGTTTGGGCCCAGTTATGTGTTTTCTACCCCTTCCCTTGCCTTCTTCTCCCTCTCCACCCACCCTAATGACCAGTCTTCAAGATGGTTGCTAGGTATGTTGGCATCTCAGCTAGATGCAGGTTAGGAACTATAGATTAGTGAGACTTTGTGGTGATTATCTTTCTGTGATTGGGTGAGTTCATTGGGAATTATTTGTTCCAGGTCTGACCATTTTTCTTCAAATTTCATTGTATCATTTTTCTTTACTGCTGTGTAGAATTCCATCATGTAGATATACCACATCTTAGTTATCCATTTGTTTAATGATGGACATCTGGGATGACCCACCAAAGTAGTGGTAAGACTCTATTGCTGAAGACACCATATGCTGTTGGCACTCAACATGGAGTGACATGGCTGGAAGCTGGAAAAGTCAGTCCCCAGACAGTTAGCATGTCCATTGCCAGAAGGTGCTACATGAGCAACTGGGGAACATGACCAATTTCTGTCCAGGCAACTCATGGTCTAAGCTACTCTGCAGCAAACATCCTCATATGTTGTTGGGAAACCAACTGCCCGTTCTCTATTATGAAGCTCTCACTAATTGTGGACTACAAGAGGGCCTACACATATTACATTCTCTCTCTCTCTAAAAAAAATAAAAATAAAAAAAGTGTTGTTCCATTTATCTGCTGCTAACTTTACTCTCTGTTGGAGAATTTGCTTCTCTTTTTATGATAGACACAGATCCTTAAGAGGGAACCACCCCATCATACCTCAAAAGGGCCCCAGCTGAAACTAAGAATAATTGCCAAAACAAGCAAGGGTGCTGTTTTCTTGGTGAACATGGTACCAGCATAAGGGTAAAGGAGACTGACACAGAGAATAATCAACTCCTACCAAATCAGACATCCAGAGACACAGAGGCTCCCAGGATGTCATCACTGAAGCAGACCTAAAATGAACCCAACATGGCTCAGGGAACTTTTCAGAAGAAGGGGCAGAAGGAATTTCAGAGCCATATATTGGGTCATGATACACAGAGACATTGCCTCCTATTCATAACTGATGGTTAACCCCACAAAACACAACCCATATTCTACAACAAGGAAGATCCCTGTGGAGGGGGGTGGTCAGGGAGGAGGCTAACAATGGTATTAACTTGACTGTATTCACTGAGCATAAAACTAGTAAAAAAATACTATTATCCTTTAACCAAAGCTTTACAGAAATTGTTTACAAAGATTTTGTTTCATTATTTTACCAACTGAGTCTTTTAATAACCTGTGGTTAAAGAATGTTTAAATGGTAATCTTTTATATTTTCCCACTATGTAAATCTATTGTTTAATATAACATTTGAATGTTTATGCTTACATATTGCTCTGGTCTCATATGGTTTCCTGCTAGTTAAAACCTTACTTGTTTGATTAAAGTATATTTCAAAAGACAAAATTAAGCCTAATTATATAATTCCATGTTTACTATTGCTAACTAAACAACTGACAATTCAGAGCTTTTACCTTTCCCAGTTTGACACCTGTGCACTAACATTCTCATTAGTTGTTCTGAGTCTGAGTCTTTTAGACTGTACCAAGTATGATATATATATATAATATATATAATATATTTATGTAATTGACAACTTCTATACTTACAGACAACAAACACTGCTATTTCCCTCCTCTCCCCCACTTTCCCCTTCATAATTCTGCTCTATGTCATGTCACCTCCTTCTCTCCATAAGTCTATCTTTTAATTTGATGTCATCATCTTTTTCTCCTATTATGAGGGTCTTGTGTAAGTATTGATAGGCACTGTTTGTTTTGTGTGTTTGTTTGTTTGTTTGTTTTTGTTTCTCAAGGTTGAGTCTCATTCTAGCCCAGGCTGACCTGGGATTCACTAAGTAGTCTCAAGCTGACACTGAACTCATGATGATCCTCCTACTTCTGTCTCCTGAATGCTAGGATTAAAAGTATGCACCACTGTACCAGGCTCTGAAATACTTCTATTTCCAACTTAAAAATGCCTTCTTCCTTCTACAAACAACACTACTTGTTGATATTCTTGCCACCTATGTTATTCACTACTATCAACCTTAGGTATAATAGTCCAATGCTGTGATTTCCATGCCATATGCAGCAAAGAATGTGTGTGTGTGTGTGTGTTTGTGTGTGTGTGTGTGTGTGTGTGTGTGTGTACACACACACATTCTGGATGATAATGGCTAAGAGGTTTAATATAATCCAGGTTTGTTTGTTTTTTTTTTTTTTCCTTAATGGCCCTGCTATATCACTCTCTTGAAGGCCTGTCTCCTTCAACATCCTGAGAGAAAGATTCCTGGCCATGTGCAACAGCAACTCACCATGTACACAAAGTGCACAGAGTACAGGCATGATATTTGTACAAAGGAAAGCAAGAGCTGAGCCTCTTAGAAGAGGCACATGTGTTACTAGAAACTTCAACTATGGACTTCAGCAATAAATTAAAATGTTACTTGTCTAGAGCCAAAATTTATTTTGGGCTATATTAGCCTTTTAGAATAGCCATCTTATTATCTTTTTGTATATGATCTGACATCTCTGTGACCAACTGAGACACCTGTTATTCTGAGTTATAATTCTCCTAGTTCTATTCCCTTCAAGCCAGACCTATACATGCCTCTTGTATGCCAGGGCTCCCCCATATTTAACTTTTCTGCATTCCAATAAAATAAGCATAAACACCTCTCTATAGAGGACAGTTCAGCCTCTTTTTTTTTTTTAATTTATTTGAGAGCGACAGACACAGAGAGAAAGACAGATAGAGGGAGAGAGAGAATGGGCGTGCCAGGGCTTCCAGCCTCTGCAAATGAACTCCAGATGCGTGCGCCCCCTTGTGCATCTGGCTAACGTGGGACCTGGGGAACCGAGCCTCGAACCGGGGTCCTTAGGCTTCACAGGCAAGCGCTTAACTGCTAAGCCATCTCTCCAGCCCCAGTTCAGCCTCTTAAATGCCTGCCTACTTGCATGATCCATTTCAACAGAACCAGTTGATACTTCCAAATAACATATTAAAATTCTTATATCCATAGGCCACTCTTTACTCTCCTGCTAAGTTGATTTCTCCAGATCACCTCAGCATGCTACCTGACCCCTCCCTGATCCACCTGATGCAAGAACACAGATTTGAGTTCTGACAACCTACAATG